>NW_027460280.1:13192320-13364820 GCF_050947875.1 Dermacentor variabilis
GTCTGTGTGATTTTCATCACACTTCTGTCCTATGCCATTCTTACCAGAGTTGGCGGCACATAGATACCCAAATTTCGATAGTGCTGCTTTCTCAGGTGGTTGCTTTTGATTTGCTCAATATCAGTTGGCACTTCAGCTCCCATCAAACTTCTTTTTTACCTCTTCAACAACAACATCAACAACAATCTTATGAAACCTGTGTTGTCCTTCTAGTTGCCTACAAAGACCAGTCAATCTAGCAACAACACTGACAGTCTCTACTATCTTGTAATGGGGGAGAGGTGTGTCCCACCATGTGTTCCACATTGTTGTCACTATGTGGGCTGGCTGGGGAGGCAACAACTGTAATATGTTTGCATTTGCATATATTAAAGTGATGCTTGTACTGTGTTATCACACCTAACTTAGTCTTGTACTTGCTCCACAATAACACTGGCTCACAGTCGTGGTGAAAAGCTTTTGTATGTTGAGCAAATGAGTTGTATCCACTACAAAAAAAGTCAGTGATAGCACACATGTTGCTCTACCAGGCCTGGTGTGGTTCCTTCTGACACTGCTGCTGATGCTGACGCACTGCTGCTTGCCTCGTACACTGTTGCAGCTGCAGTAGACATGGCAGTCTCTGTATCTATTGCTGCCGTGTCATCTGTCATGGTAACTTCCAAGTGGTATCGGGCTCACTTCTGCAACAGAGATGTTGTTTGCCCCTTGAGGGCTCTCATGATCAGGGCCAATAATTTCGTAGGCATTGTCTCCTGCATCGAAGAACCAATAAGAACAGCATGAATTAATAAACATAGCTCTAAAAAGTACGGACATCAAGACTTAACCACAAGCTTTGCACATAAGTGACCGGGCTTAATGAATAATACTTGCAGGAGGAGTTACACAATTGTTTGTGTATATTACAGTAAAGCCTCATCAGAAGATATTCAAGAGGCACGGGAAACATGTCTCTCGAAACCAAAAATTTTGAGACACTGAGGAGCCAGACTAGATCACTTTATTATGCATCATCACTAAAGTATGTTTTGATATATCTGAAGGAATAAATGCTCAGGGTGGCTTAAAGGGCCCCTAAACCACTTCTCGACATTTTTTGAA
Source organism: Dermacentor variabilis (assembly GCF_050947875.1). Lineage (NCBI taxonomy): Eukaryota > Metazoa > Arthropoda > Arachnida > Ixodida > Ixodidae > Dermacentor > Dermacentor variabilis. Next base: position 13,193,425 of record NW_027460280.1, read on the forward strand.
CATTTCATGTAAACACGCGTATCGAAATGAGAATGCCGTCACGATCGACGAAGCCAAATGCCAGAGTGCGTAGCACTGCCGGAGCACCACAATATGAAGAAAATGACCCCGTGCGCCTCTCTGGACCTATCCTGCACCCCCCAGTTTGTCCTGACGTCACCAGGCTGTCTCTGATGATGTCACCATTTTCCGGTGCAGTCGATTGGTCGAACGAAAGTGTACGACTGCCGGCAAGGCCTGCAAGCAAATACACACACTCCATTTTCCTCGTCGCGTTGCGCGCGATGCTATTGTGGGCAGCCAATGGGGGCAAAGAACAGAAACGCCATCAGAAGGGTCTCCCTATGAGGCTCTTCAACACGAGTCACCATACAGTTCCGTTGTATTAGCGCCACCCCTCGCAGGACGACGGGCCAGCGCGGCAGCAACAGAGCTCGTTGGTGTTGGCCTGTCCCGTAACATTTGGAGGTGTACTAGGCAAGGAAAAGACGATACTGTCCATATGGCGTGTACCAGGTGAAAGAGTAAAATGAGTGGGGACTACTTTTCGATAATCAAACACACGTAGCTCCACTATTACTGCACCGTTTCGAAAAATTCTCGTGGCTACCTGTTCATTGCCTTATTGTGTAGAACTGCAACACCGCAACTAAATTTCAACCTCGGTGGTTTAGGGGCCCTCTAAAGAAGACATTCACATCTTTTTAGTGACTGTAGATTGTGTTAGCTTCCTTCCCAACTTCTGGAATTTAAACGCTTCACTTTGCAAGCCTTGTTGCTCGCAGTACCTTTGAGGTGCTCTTAGACGCTCGTCAGCTTCAACTGCCGACACTTTCTGCCCTGCACTGTCCTCGTTGCCCTCCTTTTCTGGTTCATGCTAAAAGAGACATGCGCGATTGACTTGTGTAAGGATTGCGTTATCTTTACGCCCTTCGGAGCACACAAGGTGCACAAAGTGAATGTGTCTGGGTTGTGTCCCTTCGAAGTAGTGAATACTTAAAAAGTCGTCCTCAGTAACAAAGGTGTCTCTTGTATACAGTATTGTTAACGTGGCAAACATCGGAAAACCAACCAAACCATTTTCAGATGTCTCTTACAACCAAGTGCATCTTGTAATGAGATTCTTCTGTACTGAATATTTTTCAACTATGGATCATCTGCATGTACATATAGTCACAAAGACATGTTGTGTGGAATGGCGAATCGGGAAACAGTTCGTACTCTTACTTTTTGTCCCTAACATAAGCAGCTGATAACAATATGATAAAAAAGCAGGCAATGAGGCTAGAATGGAACATAATCCTTCAGCTCTAAACAGTTTTTTGGGCCCACATCATTCCCCCATATGACATAAGGAAACAACATGATTGCAGTAATGGCTGCATGTGATCTGAGTTGATTGAAACAAACTATACGTAAGGTTGTCCTGTATGTAATTTTATCAGAGTGCTTTTTAGATGTCCTGCTGGTGATCCTGGCTGCGCGATGCTTCTCATGCTTTTTGGCACGATTCCTTTTTTTCCACTCCACTTTTTTTTCAGATTATCTCCCCTTTCCCTTCCCCCTTGTGTAAAATAGCACACTTGAAGTATCAAATCTGTTGAACTAACGTGTGTATCAAACCTGTTAACATGTGTGCTTCTCTGTGGTCTGTGTTGTATTTTTGCGCTGCACAATTCAATTCAAGATGAAAGATGGAACGTCCCTGCCTTTAGTTTAAGTGTGTGTGTGTGTGTGTGTGTGTGTGTGTGTGTGTGTGTGTGTGTGTGTGTGCGTGCGTGCGTGCGTGCGTGCGTGCGTGCGTGCGTGTGCGTGCGTGTGCGTGCGTGTGCGTGTGCGTGTGTGTGTGTGTGTGTGTGTGTGTGTGTGTGTGTGTGTGTGTGTGTGTGTGTGTGTGTGTGTGTGTCATGTTTTGAAATATATGTACATTCAGGAGTGCCTGCATGCCCTTCTCTCCTGCTCCAGTGACGAAAAGGAGAGCCTGTTTATGTACCATAGTAAAAAATTCAAAGGCTTTCGCTGTGCCCATTACATCCCTTATCATATGGATCTGTCACAATACAGAGTAGCAGTGGTCCATAATACTAGCCCATCCCAACATAATTATAAATTAACACATACCGACATGCTGCGAAACAGCTGTTGCAAAGCCGCTGGTGAAGGCAATTTCCGCAGCACTGCAGTGGTACAGCCGAGTTCCACCTGTATAGTGACAAATCCATATGCATAAGCTTTACACCACACACTAAAGTAATCTAGACAACTTTGTTGGAACAAATGCACATAATTAGGACACCACTTAAACACTAACACGATTAATTGCCCCCAATCTCTCACTCACTAAGGGATAATACTACTGAAACATCGGTGGAGAGCTCAGATTAACACAGCCCATAAAGGACAAGCGTTCTTTGAGGAAAACAGCTATAACAGCGGTTAGTTTTCTTGATCATTTTATGTGGTAGCTTTGATTTAAATGTCATACAGTACTATAAAATACGAAGTGCCGCATTTCTACCAGCAGAAGGCGTCGTCAGGCTCATGGTACAACAGATTTTTGCACCGTTTGTCAGTGAGCCGACACATACAAAGAAAACCGAATTCACACATACACACACAGTGTCAAGTACACTTCTCCTTCTGAAAACGCAGCCACCAGTTCCAATGTTGCTGAAAAGAAAGGTTATATAAAATGCGAGACTGCATGGAACTGCCACTTGTGACTGTAAATGTATGGTCTGCTGATTGCAGAGGTAGTCACATGCTATTTCTAGTCTCTTTTAGAAGCATTACTAAAGAATAAATTAAAATCTATTCATAAGTCACGAATTTCATGCATCCACAGTTTGGCTAAATAACCTGTGAGAAAAAGACATGTTTACCTGGAATAGCAACCTTTTTTCCTGCTGCAAAACTTTCCTTCGAATTAATGAAATAACTTTAGAGCGTCATAATGCGTTTCTCGCAACTATTTGCCGGCAGTGGCGAGTTAGTGTTTATATCCGACTCATTGGGCGACAATACTGCCAAACACAAATGCTTCACAAACACGAGAACACGTCCCTCGCAGAGAATAGCAACCATATAGGCCTCTGTGAGACATGATCGCACCTTTGTGGTCAAAATGTACATTAGAACGACATCACCATCTCATTAAAAAAAAAAAACCTCCGTACAAGGCAGCCGCCAACTGCATAATGTGAAATTGCAACTGATGTCCACTTACTGGTGGCCTGTGTTTGAGTCACTTTTGGTAGTTGACAGGGTGCTGAGAAATGCACATCCTGGGTTGTCCCTGCAAAACATACAGGGTTATGTCAAATGTTGAATATATATATATGCCGGCATTTCATCAGTCGCAGAACAAACGAGTAAACTAATAAAGAACTGTAATGTAAACAGAGTACACATCATAAGATAGGCTGTCAAGTGTTAATGCATTACGCAAAAAACCTAATGCATAGGAAAGACTATATGTATACACACGAAGCTGACACAATTTAATTCGCTCTAGGTTTTTCCGTGCAGTATATTCAAATTATTATGTCTCGTGGTTAGAGCAAAATTAGTGTAAATTACGAACTAAATTATCTACCCTGGAAACTTTTCTTCAATATGCACCTGTGCGCGCTTCGAACGAGTAGCGTTGTAAAATTTACGTACATGGCATTTAACATAGTTGCTGAACACGGATTTCCTTTGCCCTGTGTCGTGTACAGTGAGCTACATATATCTGCCCCCCCCCCTTTTTGTACTAGCCATACTGCGTGCCACTGCACCTATACGCACGTCAATAAACCTCACGACACAGAAATAAAAAAAGCACCAATCACCCATGCCTGCATGTTGTAGTGGGCCTAACCTAACCAAGCATGGGCTGTTGCTTTTTATAGTAAACACAGGCATCGTGCTCATTGCAAGTATGTATCATGTCGCTAAGCAAATATGCAATTTCATTGTATCACTATTTTTTTATCACATGGATATATTTGTTGAGAGGCAAGACAAAAAGCAGTCACTTCTCAGAACTAATCAGCTTTCTTAAAACACATTTTTAACTTTTCAATGACACTTGCTGCTATGTGTTTGTCTCCAGAGAGCATACTTGATTTGACTTTCCAATCAGAGACATTACATAAATACACCATGTTAAGATGACTGCCTGGAGCACGTGAGAATTTTCATCTTCGTGTAACATACTGTATCTTGATTTTGTTGACATTTGGTCAAATGGTACACCCATATACTCACATACTAGTTTTCTTGTCCAAATAACATGCCAATGTATTTTGATTTTTTGGCATTGGCTCCTCTGCACTACGTGAAGTCGGGCTGCACTGGCTCTTTCACATCCTCGTGTCCTTGCAGCTGCCTTCTTGCGTTATATAAAGCGGGTGCCTGAAAAATATCGTATGCAAAAGTCAACACAAGGGCATGGTGCAAAACAACATCAAGACAGTCAAGGCCATGGCAATAAAAAGTCTTAACTCTTAGTCTTCCTAGTGAAATGCATGCAAAACATCCAAATGACTGCAACAGTCAACTGCTAAACTAACTTCAATTTTTAGATTTAAGCAAAAAAACAAATAAACCACAGTTCACCCTTGTTTTTCATGAATGTTAGAATACTCCTGCTAATGAATAGAATATTGGTCATTTTCAGACGTCATAGGTCTGTCATGAGTCTGGTGTATCGCAAACACCACTTGTGACACATCCTAAGCAAGTGCCCAGTGTGCCCCCCCTCCCCCGCACCATCCCTGGTTGTGCCACTGCTGAAGCCATAATTTGAGGATTATAGCTGCAAACATGATGCTCAGTAGGGATGAAAATATTGTCCTTCAGCTCAATGGATATATGGATGAGCCTATAAGAAAGGGCAACAAGGCTTGTTATGGCAAGCTTACCCACATTTCAATACTAACAAGTTCACTGCGGCCTGCATCTAAGCTTACTAAAAGGCATGAACTTATTTTCATGCATGAGGTGCGCAGTGGAGTTCATTTTTGACAGACCCGACTACTGCTGCAGTTTGAAATCTAGCATTTTAGATTCTTGTAGGCATGTAAAAGTTGCAGTTAAACCGCAGTTATTAGTTTATTACACCAACCTATTGTTCTGTGTACGACAGACTGGTAACACGGAATTAAAGCAACATTTTATTTTGATATTTTATTTCTCTACTAAAAATATTCAAGCGATAAACACATCTTGATCTGCCATGCTATAGCAAAATGCACACATTACGCGTGTAACCCCCAGAGGAAGGCTGATTTAGCTGTTCATATGACATAACTCTGACACGCCAACTCATATTAGCAAATGCACAGGCATGTCCAAAACAATAAGCGTATGCAAAGCGCCCCTGCAATTGTAATTCCACACAGCAGCCGTTATATTCGATGCCGATGCGTAACTAGCTGCTTGACAATTCACCGAGTTCGTAGACATAAGCATCCTTTCAGTTTCGCACCGTGCACGAAAACCGCAACAGGAGACAAAACCAGACCTATAATCACACCATTTCAACATGAGCAAAAACAGTTCAGTCTTAAGGATAAACACTGTGAGAGCGATTTAGTGCGCGACGGCGACGAGCGACGGCTTCGAGCGACAAAACGGGCCGTCGCTTGAACAGATGGCTCGGTTCTGGAAATCTAGAAATCGTCGCTCGTCGCCCAGAAGTGCTATGAGCGACTAGCCAATAGCGCGAAGCCGGAACTGGATGTACATACATCGCTCAAATACTACCGATTGTCGCGCGGAACGAGCAAATGATTCAATTTTTATACGTGCAAGGATAAGAACGTACTGCAAGACCTCCGGAAATATTTTATGCTACTTTTTATAGTAAAATACATCAACGTAAATTACTAAAGCACGCGTCACGCGTGACTGCAGCCCTCATGCCGGCAACACCGGGGAGGCGTCGCTCAAAATCGTCGCTCGCACGGAGTACGACTTGTAGGCGACGAGCGAACGCGACAGCCATCTCCGTCGCGTCGCTTGTAGCTGCCGCGCGCAAGATCGCTTATATGGGGTTTATACTTTTTTCAGCATAAAACATGGATTCCTCATGCGTTTTCAGTAAGTTCAAGATAACGCGCCCAACTGACCTCTTGCAGCATGCAGCTGAATGCCTGCGGCAAAGTTTCTAACTAGCACTGGTGCTGCACGTAACTTCAGTGGTCGCAGATTCCCCCTGCGCGAGACACCGTCAAGCGCGCGGTTTATTTATAAAAAAAAAGCATGCTGCCAGCAAAATGACGCCTTCTGTTATGTGATTCCTTAGTTCAACAGCGTTCCGTACACAGTAGACTGCCAAACTGAATAAATTCAAACACACAAAACGCACGCTAATCACGCTCCGCATAGGCTCGGAATCACGGGCTGGTGAACCAACCATTTTAAGAGTCCTCTCGCCTGGCGTCTTATTGAACATACCATAGTTCTGGCAGCGTTTGCGATTTTTAAAGCTCTTACGGACAACGGCAAAGTGATAAAATCACATGCAGTTATCGCGACGACTGGCTTTTTAGATTGACATCGAGAGACAGCGCGTACGCCTAGTCCTTTGTCAATCGCGTCGGCTAAGCGCAGCGACGACTTCCTGGCGATAGCATGACATATACGGAGAATGTGCACCTAAGTTAGAATTCACTTACCGTGGAGGATTTGTTGTTATATCCAAGGCATGACGAACGACTGTCGTGTTTTCGTGGCGACGCGAGATGGCTGAAACACGATCTCCCTCGGCTGGCCTTTGCTCGCTGGACGGTTCACCTTTCTCCGGTGCTGTGTTGTTCCGCGATCTTGAGCGCGCGCGCGCGCGGTGGAGCCACTCCGAGTGAAAAAGTAGAGCGCTCGCTACGCGTTCCTTTGAACTGCGGCGGCCTGTTCTCTTAGAAGCAAAACGATGTGTTCTTTGCTCAGCGTGCATGAATGATACATTGCCATGTTCGGGGCCAGCCACCTACAGTTGAAGCAGAAGATGACGCTACGTTTTGTTTTCTATTGCCGCAAGAGTCTCTCTTTTCTATTGTCGCAAGAGTCTTTTCACTCTCTAGCTCTGAAGGGGAGAGTGAAAAGCACATTTCACTCTCTCCTTGGTGACAGAGTGAACAATGCATTTCACTCTCCTCGACATTTTGCGAGAGTAAAACGACGCTTTGAAGAGTGAACCGGCAGCTTCACTCCTGCGATACCCTTCCTAGTTTTTAGAGTGTACATACGCTGCACTGGGTATTACGATAGACGCGTTAGTTTTATCACAGACACCGTTCTCGCCTTGAAAATCGAGTACAAATTTTCGTCGTTTCCATGAGCTTCCATTGCTAAATCTTTAACTGCTGTGGGAACAAAATTCTTACGTGCTATAGCGTGATCAATGCATTAGGCTCGTGTGGATTGTCTTCCAGAACACGTCTGTCACCTGCCTTTTTCAATAAGCGACCTGCAGCTTTTGTTATTCGCGAAAAACCCGCTCGTTCCATTGAAAACGCGCTGCCTTCGTGCCGGGGCCGCTTGGGGCGCTAGTTGGTACGTGTCCACTAAAGCTGGATATGAAACGTTATTGCTCCCGAACTTCAACCTCACCACGCCAACTAGCTGCTCTCCGCGTTCAGCGACATTTCTGACTTTGGCCGCCCTTTCGGCCAGTCCTCTCTCACGACCCACCATACTGAAATGGGTGACGCACACCCTATTCACAGGCGACTATACCGTCGGTCCTTGCACGAAGGACAAGTCATTCAAACGGAGGTCGAGATGATTCTGTCTCGATGAATCGTTGAACCATCATCCAGTCCTTGGGCGTCCCCTGTCGTTCTAGCTAAAGAGGACGCCAGCTGGTGTTTCCGCGTGGATTACCGGCACCTCAACACGATCACCAATAAAGACGTTTATCCCCTATCACGCGTTGATCACGCCCGCGACTGCCTCCATGGTGCGAAGTACTTTTCTTCCATCGACCTTGGTTCCGCTTACTGGCAGACTGCGTCGACGACATGGACCGAGAGAAAACCGCCTTTATAACACCCGAGGGCCTATACAAGTTCAAATTTATATCATTCGGCTTATGTAATGATCCATCTACTTTTGAATGCATGATGGACACATTCCTTCATAACCTCAAGTGGTTCATCTGTATTTGTTACGTAGATGATACCGTCGTTTTTGTTCCTACATTTGCCACACACCCGGAGTGCCTCTCGCTCGTTCTTTTTGCTTTTCCCCAATGCTGGCCTTCAACTTAATTTGTCTAAATGTCCCTTCGGACGGCACTAAATTGCTATCCTCGGTCATCTTGTTCATTCATCTGGCGTGCACGCAGACCCGGGAAAAGCTCGTGCCATACAGAAGTTTCCCGTGCCAACATGTGCTGAAGATGTCCGGAGCTTCGTGGGCCTGTTGTTGTAGTTCCGCCGCTTCATGCACAATTTTTCGGAGGTCACCTGTCCTCTGCTCTTCTGAAGGCAGATGCTTCATTTTCTTGGGGACCTGAACAAACAACTGCCTTCTCGAAGCTTATCTCTCTCCTTAGATCTCCATTTCTTCTTGCACACTTCGACCAGATTGCTCGAAGAGAAGTCCGCACTGATACCAGTGGTCATGGAGTTGGTGCCATTTTTTCCAACGTCAACGACGCCACGACCGCGTAATTGCCTACGCCAGCCGGCTGCTTTCTCCAGCTGAGCGGAGTTATCTCATTACTAAACATGAGTGCCTTACACTTCTCTAGGTAGTGGCGAAATCTCGCCCTTACCTATGTAGTCGACCCTTTACATTCACTACAGACCAGCATGCGCTCTGCTGGCTTTCGTCCCTCAAAGAACCTACCGATTGACTAGGTCACTGGGCGCTACGCCTACAGGAATACTCGTGCACAGTTGCTTACATGTCCAACCATTTATACCAAGATGCCGACTGGTTGCACCGCCACCCAGACGATGTTCCTGTGACCTATGCATCTGCTCTGTATTTTCTCTATATGCTTAGCTGACCTCGCTACCGAACAGCGCCGAGATCCAAGCATACGTGGTATCATGGAAAAGTTCACATCTAGGTCATGTGATCCTTCTCTTGGAATGTTGCTACTCAAGGACGGCACTTTATATCGGCGTAGAATGTACCCCAGTGGATCTGAGATAGTGCTGGTTATTCCCCGGCATGTTCGCACCACTTTTCTGTCCAAGCTGCACGATCTACCAACTATTGGTCACCTCGGGGAATCAGTACGTACGACCGTGTCCGGCGACGATTCTTTTGGCCTGGTATGCACCGATCTGGCCGCCGCTACGTCACATCTTGTGAGTTATGTCAACGCCAGAAGAAACCATCTGATCTCACTGTTGGTTTACTCCTACCTCTTGGCGTTCCTACCGAACCCTTCTATCGCGTTGGTGTAGATCTCTTGGTACCTTTCCCCAGATCTGACTCATGCAACAAGTGTATTGCCGTCGTAACACATTATACCACTTGGTTCGCGTTCACCACAGCCCTTCCAACTGACGTAATCTAATTATAGGGTTTAACGTGCCAAAACCACTTTCTGATTATAAGGCACGCCCTAGTGGAGCACTCCGGAAATTTCCACCACCTGGAGATCTTTAACGTGCACCTAAATTTATAAGTACACGGGTGTTTTCGCATTTCACCCCCATCGAAATACGGCCGCCGTGGCCGGGATTCGTTCCCGCTATCTCGTGCTCAACAGCCCAACACCATAGCCACTGAGCAACCACGGCGGGTAAACTTCCAACTGGCGTAGCCTACTTACTGTTGTAATGCACAACGTCATTGTTCGCCCAGGCGCTCCTCGTCAACTTCTTACCGACAGGGGTCGCTCCTTTCTCTTTACCTCGGAGGACGAGGTCCTCCGAGGTATGTGGAAAGGGTAATGGTTCCAGGACTTACTTTTGGAAAGGTGGTTGTTTGCTCTAAATCAGGGGTACAATCAGGACTCGATGGGAACCAAAGGACAGTGGGTCGCCTCGCATTGGGCGCTCACGGGAAGACTACAAATGAAGCTGTGGAGGGTGATATGGGCTGGACTAGTTTTGAAGTGAGGGAAGCTCGCAGTAAAATTGAGTATGAAGAACGGCTGAGAAATATGGAAGAAAGTAAATGGACTGGGAGAGTGTTGAGATATCTGTACAGGAAAAACATTGATTCGCAGTGGAGGACAATAACTAAGAAACTTACCAGCAAGTATGCGGCCTCTAGGGTGGGCAACACAGCAACAATGAACGTCAAGCTGAAAGTCAGAGAGGCTGAAATAATCTCATGGGTGGCGGCAATGGAAAAGAAATCTGCCATGAGTAACTACTTAAGAGGAAAAAACGAAATCAGGAAAGAAACCATTTATGATAACTGAAACGGAAGCTCATTACTTTTCGAAGCGAGATCGGGATGCCTTAGAACACGTTACTATAAAGCCTGATATAAGAAGGAAGAAGAAGCATGTGCTTGCTGCGGTAAAGCTAGGCAAAATATGGAGCATGGTTCATTAGAATGTGAAGACGTCTACCCAGCAGTCGATTGAAGCACCACTGGCCTGCTTGAAGCCCTTGGGTTAAGCGGGAGCAGTGGAAAAGTAAACATGTCCGCAATAGGCATTAGTAAGAGGCGATTGGAGGATTGGTGGAAGAAAAGTAGGGAAACGACAAAAAACAGAGACGTACAAAAGCACAGATCGCACTAGGGGATCAGAAAATTTGGGTGTGGCAGTCCACAGTGTTTTTTTTTATTGTTTAACCTAGGCAGGACATTAGGCAGTATAATAGCAATAGGTTGGTGGCGCAACCCACCGCCCGTTCCAAAGGGGATCCTCATAACATCCAGCCATCCATCCAGATGTGGGCGACTTCGTCCGTCCTTATTCTACCAAGCACAAATTTACTAATGTATGTCATCCGCAGACCAATGGTCTTACGGAGCGGCTTCATCGAATATTAACAGACATGCTCTTCATATATGTTTCTGAGGACCATCGTGACTGGGATACTGCTCGCCCGTTTGTCATATTAGCGCACAATTCATCACGCCACGACACTGCACGTTACTCGCCATTTTATTTATTGTGCGGCCGAGATTCAGTATTGCTTTTTAATACAATACTGCCTACCCCTCAAGAGTCCGTGTCTCAGTACACAAGCGATGCCATTGCTCGAGCCCAAGAAACACGCCAAGTTGCTCACCGTCACCTTTGTGCTTCTCAGAACAACAGTAAAAGCATTTGTGACAGTAGTCACCAGGACGCCGATTACATTCTCGGGGATCTTGTCCCTCTTCGATCTCCCACCCGCCGTTTCGGCCTTTCGGAAAAACTGATATCTCGCTACTCCGGCGCTTACCGGCTGCTCTGTCAGGTAGCCTACGTAACCTACGATATGTCTCCGGTCACACCTACTACTCGCTCTATCCAGACTTCCCATGACGTCGCTCAGGTCAGCCGCCTAAAACGCTACCAGTCCTTTTCTGCCTAAAAAGCAGCGGGACGGCGCTTCCACGCCAAGTGGAAATATGTTGCGCAGCTCTGCACAAAGCTGAGGAAGATGAGCACGAGCTTAGGTCTGAAGAAGTGAACGCTTTAATGACTTGCCTGCTGTAGGCTTGGCTTTGTCTATTACTGTAAATTACTCTACATTCTGTAAATAAAAAATATGGGGTTTTACGCGACAAGACCACGATCTGATCATGAGGTATGGCGTAGTTCGGGAATCTGGAAAATTTCGACCACCTGGGCATCTTTAACATACACCTATATCAAAGTACACGTGTGTGTTCGCATTTCGCCTCCATTGAACTGCGGCCGCCATAATGTATATGCGCTACTCGTCTTGCTTCTTCTCTCAGGAAAAATATTAGTCTAAACCTAACTTAATCAGAAGCTTTAGCTCCTGCCTGGGGAATCATCAATCCTTTCTTCTTACAACCACTGCACCGCAATTCATGAGTTATGTTGAACTTAAAAGAAACAGTTAAAATTAGATTTCAGAAAGCCAATTTTTATTTAGCTTCCACTTTCCTAAACTCTAAAAAAATGCGAAGTCTCAAGAACGAATACTCAAAGTATACGACTCTGTACCTCGGCAACTAAAAACGATATCGGAATTCTCAAAGCTGCACCTAATATTTCAATTAATGCAGACAAAAATTGTATATCATATGCCACCCTGAAAACGCCACTAACTCCTGAATATGGTATTCGCAAAATCTTGACAGGCATTGTAACTTCACATAAGTTATAAATTCATACATCGAAGTTGCCCGATTGAGATGCTCCAAAGGATGCAGTTTAGAGGGATGCGATATCAGTTTTCATCCTAACTAACGGATTTGTAAACTTCGTACTTCTTTTTCAAATTTGCCGATTTTTGATAATTCTTGTCAGTAATGTCATGGCCTAGATCAAAATTATTATTGCAGCGATCACTGTGATCTAACGTTCTTTCTTGTATGCAACAATTCTCATTCATATCAGCTGAGCGATTTTCTCATAAAATCATTTATGCGTTTTACATGTATTTGAGCAGCCGGCATCGAAGAAGGGCCCGAGCTAAAGCTTCCTCTTACTAAATCACACTGGTTCTTAGAAAACACAAGAAAAATAACGCTGACTATACCGAAGCGCGCGGCCGCAGTTGTGCACAAATAAACAGAAAAAAACAACGAAGAAAGGGAACCCAACGCAAGCTTTGCGGGAGCTGTTATCTCGGCCAGACATCTCACCCGGAATGCCGACGAGCTGTCTGGCAAGGCGTCTAGCAAAATCGTCGATTCATTGCAAGTCGAGCAAGTAGCAGGTTGTCTTCAAGATAACGCTGATACATAAGCGCGCTCGTTTCCAAGTGCCGAGGGGAAGCAACAGTCTCAGGGTGTGTTTCTTTTTATTGTGTTTTCTTTAGTTGTGGTCATGGCATACGTCACGGCGCGAATTTCAAATCTTTAAGGTTGATACGCCACGTGGTCGCGCAAGAAGAAACTAAACGCATGTCCAGAATTCCTGGGTATGCAAACGCCTGGATCTTCATTCAGCGTGTATACTACAGCAGGGTATACGCGACAATTTGGTGGAGCTTGCTGGGTACACTCAACTTAAGTAGGAGACCCCACTGGGCCGCAAGAGCCTCGCGCCGCAATTGGAGTTGACTCCAGTTCATCGCACAAGCCCGCGAATCCGAGGCCTCGCCCGAGAATTTGGAGACCTCCAGGAAAAAGTGATGGCTGCGACCACTGTGACTTCTACGGAAAGGGTGACACCGACTTACCTAACGCTGCGGAACCTCTAAGTGCCGACGGCTTTTCATAGCGACACATTTGAAGACGTAGAAGACTGGCTGGCGGAGTTCGAGCGCGTGGCTGCGTTTAACGAGTGGGACAACAACGCCAAACTCAGGAACGTCTACTTCAGCCTCAAGGATGGTGCGCGCACGTGGCTTATGAACCGCGAAAGTGCCCTGTCATCCTGGCCTGAGTTCCAGTGAAAGCTACTGGAGACTTACTCCAGCCCCGATCGCCGGGAAAAAGCGGAGCGGGCCCTTCAGTCACGCGTTCATAAGCTCAACGAGTGCGTCACGATGTACGTGGAGGACATGACGCGTCTCTTTCAGCGTGCCAATCCGAGCATGTCGGAAGAGAAGCAGGTGCGTCAGCTGATGAGAGACGTAAAGGAACAGCTCTTTGGCGGTCTTGCTCGGAATACACCCAAGACTGTTGCGTAGTTCCTCACCGAAGCCGCCGCGATGGAGACGACCCTTCAGCAACAGTCGAACATGTGCAACCGACAAGTACATGCCGCCTGCACTCCGGATACGCCGGTAGGCTTCGGGTGCGACGTCGCCTTGCTTTGCGAGCTGATTCGCTCAGTGGTTCGCGACGAGCTGCAGAAGCACCACGGTATGTCGCCACCTCCAGTCAGCACTCGCCAGCGTCGTACGCAACGAAGTACAGCAGGCACTGCAGGCATCTCTTTCCAGCAGTGAAGCACCACCGCTGCAAAGCAAGCCCTGGCGCAACACTTACGCAGAAACATTACTGAACCCCGCCCAAGCTTTCGCACCTACTTATGTTGCGTCGCTAGTCGCGTTGCAATCAGCCCAAGCCGCTCCGACAACTCCGTTACCGTACTTCGACGACCGCGAACATCCACGAGGAAATCAGAGGTTTGGCGAGCACCCGATCGACGACCGCTGTGCTACCACTGCGGCGAAGCTGGTCATGTGTATCGGAGGGCCCCTACCGACGACTCGGACTGCTGGGTTTTTCTATAGATTCGTCTCGACCTAGGTTCGGCCAAAGGCCTCTCGACATCGCGGAATTCCTCGAAAAGCAGCGCAGGCCGGGCACATCGCAGCGACAGTCACGCTCACCTTCACCGCAGCGATATTTCCCTGCTCATGATACCACCTTGAGGACGACGCAAGGGAGATCACCAAGTCCACGCATGGAAAACTGACGTCAGTAATTTTCCGAGGCGGGGCCGCTGATACTCGTCGCGCTGAAGAGCTCGTATCGCGCCGACCGCAGAACAAGGAAAACACGACGAAGGCAGAACCAGTTACCGCAAACAAGATTTCACTGGACATACCTGCGTTACTCGACGGCAGAAAAATTAATGCCCTTGTAGATACCGGCGCCGATCACTCTATTCTTAGTTAAAAATTCGCGAGCGTTCTGAAGAAAGTTGCGTTGCCCTGGAATGGGGCACCAGTTCGCACGGCTGGTGGCCACTTCGTCACACCGCTTTGCTTATGGACGGGCCAGAGTAGAAATTCGCGGTGCTGCTTTTTCTCGCCACTTGTCTGGTTCTACGCGAGTGTTCCCGCGATTTAATTCGTGGGATGGGCTTCCTCCGGGAATATGGCACGATTATTGACTTCCGCGAGCGCTGAATCACTTTCTCGACACAAAGCGCAACAACACAGACCGACACCATTGGACACGGATCCGCGCTTCGCGTTTCGGACGACAGCATCAAGATACCACCGCGTGCGAGTGTTATGGTTCCGGTCAAGTCCGACGAGTTACAAGACGGTGAAGCCATTGGAGAAGACAACATTTCTATGTTGCAGACCCAAGGTATTTGCATAGCGCGAAGCCTTGTGGAACTTTGTGATAGCCAGACAACGGTCCTCGTTACCAACTTTACCTTTGAGCATAGGCACATTTTTCGTGGCACTGCCGTCGCCTACGCCGAACCATCAACGGACATCGTCGAGTGCCTTGCTTCTGAAGTGGACACAGACGACCGTTCGCTCAGAGACATCGTTGTAAACTCCGAGCTTACGGACGACGAAAAGAAGGAACTCTTGAACGAATTCCGCGCGTGCTTCTCTCGGTCTACTAAGGTGGGCCAAACGACAATCGCGAAGCGCCGAATAACGACATCCGCCGACGCACGCCCCATCAAACAACAGCCTTATCGTGTCTTGCCGAAAGAACGTGAGGCCATTTAAGCCCAAGTCAAGGAGATGCTAGATGATGGTGTCATTCAGTTTTCGCATAGTCCGTGGTCCTCCCCGGTCGTTCTGGTCAAGAAAAAAGACGGAACGCTTCGTTTCTGTGTTGATTATTGACGCCTCAACGATGTCAGCAAGAAGGACGTGTACCCACTACCACGTATCGATGATTCTTTAGGCAGGTTGCGGCGGGCTAAGTATTTTTCGTCTCTCGATCTAAAGAGCGTACTGGCAAATTGAGATAGATGAACGAGACCACGAAAAAACTGCTTTCGTCACTCCAGATGGCCTTTACGAATTCAGAGTACTTCCTTTCGGTCTCGGTTCGGCACCAACAACTGTCCAGCGAATGATGGACACCGTTCTCGCTGGTCTAAGGTGGCAAAGCTGCCTTGTCTACATCGACGACCACCTGAAACGACTGCGGTAAGTTCTCGAAGCCATCCGATCGGCTAACCTCACCCTTAAGCCTCAGAAGTGTCATTTCGGCTATAAGGAGCGGATGTTTCTGGGACACGTAGTCAGCGCGGAAAGCGTTAGCCCCGATCCCGCGACCAGGTCGGCAAACGTGGCCGCTGTAGACACGTTACAAACACCGACCGACAAGAAAGGTGTCCGACGCTTCCTGGGCCTTTCGATGATGGCGGAACCACTGACTCGCTTCACGAGGGACGATGTATCGTTCGTCTGGGCCTCAGAGCTAGAGGCTGCTTTCACTGAGCTTCGACAGCGTCTGGTGTAAGCACCAGTTTTGGCCCACTTTGACGAGGAGACGGACACGGAAGTGCATACAGACGCCAGTAACGTTGGTCTTGGTGCGGTGCTTGTACAACGGCAGGAAGGTATTGAAAGAGTGATCGGCTACGCAAGTCACACTATTGCGTGCAGAGACCAACTACAGCACCAGGGAGAAAGAGTGTCTTGACGTCGTATGGGCGCTGGCCAAATTTTGACCTTACCTCTACGGCCACCCATTCAAAGTTGTACCCGCCCATCACTCGTTATGCTGGCTTGCAAATCTACGGGACCCTTCTGGACGAGTGGCACGGTGGGGTCTACGTTTGCAGGAGTGCGACATGACCATCGTGTACAAGTCGGGCCGCATACACGAAGACGCTGACGCACTCTCGCGCGACCCTATCGACACTACCGACCAAGACATTGAGGACGACGGCGCTTTCCTTGGGGCCGTAAGCTTTACGGATTTGTCCACATGGCAGCGCGCAGACGACGCACTACGGCCTATATTCGAACATCTGGAAGGACGAAACCCATAAATACCCCGGCATATCGCTCGAGGATTGTCGTCTTTTCGTTTACGACATGGCGTCTTGTATAAGATTAACTCCTCTGCCACCAACAAGACTTACCTTTTGGTCGTTCCAGCTGACCTCCGTGCCGAGGTTTTGTTCGCCTGTCATGACGAGCCTCCGTCTGGCCATTTGGGTTTTACGCGAGCGCTTGACCGAGTGCGCAAATCCCACTACTGGCCGAAACTTGCCGAGTGTGTTAAGCGGTACGTCCAAGCCTGCCGTGAATGCCAGCGCCGAAAGTCGTCAGCTATGAATCCTGAGGGATTGCTGAATCCGATTGACCCACCTGGCAAACCTTTCGACGAGGTCGACATGGATCCTCTGGGCCCGTTTCCACTGTCAACAGGTGGCAACAGGTGGATAATCGTCGCCACAGACTATTTAACGCGGTATGCTGAGACAAAGGCGCTGCCTCGAGGCACAGCTTCCGAGGTTGCTCAGTTTTTCATACAGAGCATCGTCCTACGGCATGGCGCCCCACCGCACGTCATCACAGACCGAGGGAAAGCCTTTACAGCACAGCTCATTGAAGATGTTTTTAAACTCAGCTGCACAAACCATCGAAGGACAACGGCCTATAATCACAGACCGAGGCAAAGCCTTTACAGCGCAGCTCATTGGAGTCGTTTTTAAACTCAGCTGCACGACCCATCAAAGGACAACGGCCTATCATCCGCAGACAAACGGCTTGACCAAATGACTGAACTTCACTTCACTTCACTTTATTTCCTTAAAGACCCTCATGTGAGGGTATTACATAAGGGGTGGGACACATATAGGTTTTAATGATGACTGACATGCTGTCTATGTACGTAGACGTACAACACAAAATGTGGGACGAGATACTCCTTTACGTAGCATTTGCCTATAACACTGCTACGCAAGAAACAACACGCTTCATACCGTCTTACCTCGTTTACGGCCGTGAATAGCCGACTATGTTAGAAGCAACGCTGCCGTGCGAAAACATCGATCATCCTCGCCCAAGATGCCGAACTTTTCGTGCAAAGCGCGAAAGAAGCCCGTCAGCTTGCCCGTGGCACATAAAGAAACAACAGAGCATCGATGCGCACCGTTACAATCTCCGCCACCGACAAGTCGAGTTCCAACCTGGTGATCAAGTTTTGGTCTGGACTCCCGTGCGCCGAAAAGGGCTTTCCGAGAAGCTTTTGAGTAGCTACTTCGGACCTTACAGAGTGTTGCAGCGAATTAGTGATGTGAATTACGAACCCCTTGCCTGACGGAAGCCAGCCTCCCCGACGTCGACAACCGCAATCTGAGATTGTGCACGTTGCGCGGTTGAAATCGTACTATAGCCTCTAATATTCGACGTTTTCAGCCGCTTAGGTTAGTTTTTGTTGTTGTTCGACCCTCAGTGCCTTGTGACTATATCGCGCACCACAGTGATTGTAACTGTAGCCTGAGTGTTCGCCCTAGGCCATCTCGGCGCTCTCACGTCAAGCCTATGTATGTTTTCCTCCTTTTTTTTTGAAGAGGGGGTAATGCCATATGGTGTGGCACAACAAGGGGAACGAAGAAGAGGAGAACGAGGTTTGTCTCGGCGTCGCGCGTTGTAAAGTGCAAACGCCTGGATCTTCATTCAGCGTGTATACTACAGCAGGGTATACGCGACAATATTGTCACGTGGTGGTGACGTTAAGAACACAGTAGCAATACTGTGAAAGGCAAAACTAGATTTTATTGGGCGAACCTGTGCCCACAAAACAGGCTACACTTACAGCTCAACGAAAGCGGCGAACAGAGTCGGCGATCGTCGGAAATCTGATCTGCGGGTCAAGCGCGTCGGCTTTTATAGAGCAGTCGTCGAATGTTCCAGACTAATCGTTCGGACCCGCGTGCCTTCCACAAAGTTCTACACCATTCGCGTCAGGTGATGAAATCAGATAACATAAGTCTCGGCGACAACAGACAGCGGATAGAAGGATCGATAACTTTCAAGAACCTTCGGATACATGCAGGCGCGTCCCATGCTGTGCAATTACATTTGTTAGGCGGCGAAACGTGGTTGCCCGATAAAGATAAGTACACGTAACAATACCCCCCTCTTAAAAAGCATCGTCCCGATGCTACAAATATAAGAGAGCGAAACACAAAAGGACACTTATTAAACATAAGTAACAACAAAAAGAAACAAAGTCCAAAGGTCAGTTACGCGAAGCCCGAAAGTTCATTAACGCTGGTAGTAGGGCTTTAGTCGCACAACGTGGACTATTTCAGGTCGTGAGCGGCGCCGCTGTGATAGCGAAATACCGTCTGGCACGACCTCATAGTCCAGTGCGCCAATACGTCGGATGATCTTGTACGGTCCGAAATAGCGACGCAAAAGCTTCTCGCGCAGTCCTCGTCGGCGTATAGGGGTCCAAACCCAAACACGGTCTCCGGGCTGGTACTCCACGAAGCGTCGTCGGAGGTTGTAGTGTCGGCTGTCGGTCCTCTGCTGGTTCTTGATCCGCAGGCGGGCGAGCTGTCGGGCTTCTTCGGCGCGCTGGAGGTAGGTACGAACGTCAGGGTTCTCCTCGTCAGTGACGTGCGGCAGCATGGCGTCGAGCGTTGTCGTCGGGTTCCTGCCGTAGACCAGCTTGAACGGCGTGATCTGTGTTGTTTCTTGTACCGCCGTGTTATAAGCGAATGTTACGTACGGCAGGACGGCATCCCAGGTCTTGTGTTCGACGTCGACGTACATCGCTAGCATGTCGGCGAGGGTCTTATTCAGCCGCTCCGTAAGACCATTCGTCTGCGGGTGGTAGGCCGTTGTCCTCCTGTGCCTTGTCTGACTGCATTTCAGAATAGCTTGGGTGAGCTCCGCTGTAAAGGCCGTTCCTCGGTCGGTGATGAGGACTTCTGGGGCGCCATGTCGCAGCAGGATGTTTTCGACAAAGAATTTCGCCACTTCGGCTGCTTTCGGCAGTGCTTTTGTTTCAGCGAAGCGGGTGAGGTAGTCCGTCGCCACGACGATCCACTTATTTCCGGTTATTGACGTCGGAAAGGGTCCCAGCAAGTCCATCCCGATATGCTGGAATGGTCGGCAAGGAGGCTCGATTGGCTGTAGTAATCCGGCTGGCCTTGTCGGCGGTGTCTTGCGTCGCTGACAGTCTCGGCATGTTCTGACATAACGGGCGACGTCGGCGGTCAGGCGCGGCCAATAATACTTTTCTTGTATCCTCGATAGTGTCCGGGAAAATCCGAGGTGTCCCGCGGTCGGATCGTCATGTAGGGCGTGCAATACTTCTGGACGAAGTCCTGACGGGACAACAAGAAGGTAATTGGCGCGGACTGGTGAGAAGTTCTTCTTCACGAGTAGACTGTCTTGAAGCGTGAAGGAAGATAATCCGCGCTTAAATGCCCTGGAGACAACGTCGGTGTGCCCTTCCAAATAATCGACGAGGCCTTTAAGCTCCGGGTCCGCTCGTTGTTGTTCGGCGAAGTCTTCCGCGCTTATTATTCCAAGGAAGGCGTCGTCATCCTCGTCATCTTGCGGCGGCGGGTCAATGGGGGCGCGTGATAGGCAGTCGGCGTCTGAGTGTTTTCGTCCGGACTTGTATGTTACAGTGATGTCGTATTCTTTTAGTCTGAGGCTCCACCGTGCCAGCCGTCCTGAGGGATCCTTTAAATTCGCTAGCCAACACAAGGCGTGATGGTCGCTGACGACTTTGAATGGCCTGCCATATAGGTAAGGGCGAAATTTCGCTGTAGCCCAAACGATGGCGAGGCATTCCTTTTCGGTTGCAGAATAATTGCCTTCCGCTTTTGACAACGACCGGCTAGCGTAAGCTATCACGTGTTCATGTCCATCTTTTCTCTGGACTAGGACGGCACCGAGGCCTAGGCTACTGGCGTCAGTGTGGATTTCGGTATCGGCGTGCTCGTCGAAGTGCGCAAGTACGGGCGGCGACTGCATGCGTTGTTGAGTTCTTGAAATGCGTCGGCCTGCGGAGTTTCCCACTTGAACTCGACGTCACATTTAGTTAGCTGTGCCAGCGGCTTAGCGATGCGTGAAAAGTCCTTGGCAAAGCGCCTGTAGTAGGCACACATGCCAAGGAATCTACGCGCTGCCTTCTTGTCGATGGGCTGCGGGAACTTTGCGATGGCAGCTGTTTTCTGCGGGTCGGGGCGGACTCCAGATTTGCTGATGACGTGGCCTAAAAATAGAAGCTCCTCGTAAGCGAAGCGGCACTTTTCCGGCTTCAGAGTAAGTCCTGATGACCTGATGGCCTCTAGTACTGTTGCAAGCCGCCTAAGTTGAACGTCAAAATTTCCGGCAAAGACGACGACGTCATCCAAGTATACGAGACAGGTCTGCCACTTCAATCCTGCTAAAACCGTGTCCATCACGCGCTGGAACGTTGCAGGCGCCGAGCACAGTCCGAATGGCATAACCTTGAACTCGTAGAGGCCGTCTGGGGTGATGAAGGCGGTCTTTTCGCGATCTCTTTCGTCGACTTCTATTTGCCAATAGCCAGACTTGAGGTCCATGGATGAGAAGTATTTAGCGTTGCAGAGCCGATCCAATGCGTCGTCTATCCGTGGGAGGGGGTATACGTCCTTCTTCGTGATCTTGTTCAGACGACGATAATCGACGCAGAAACGTAGGGTTCCGTCCTTTTTCTTCACCAAGACAACAGGGGATGCCCACGGGCTTTTCGACGGCTGGATGATGTCGTCGCGCAGCATTTCGTCGACTTGTTCTCTTATAGCTTCACGTTCTCGCGCCGAAACTCGGTAAGGGCTCTGACGGAGTGGTCGAGAGCATTCCTCGGTGATTATGCGATGCTTGGCGACTGGTGTTTGTCGAATCCTCGATGACGTCGAAAAGCAGCATTTGTATCGTTGGAGCAGACGTCTGAGCTGCTGTTGCTTAATCATAGGGAGATTTGGATTAATGTCGTAGTCTGGTTCGGGAACCATGGTCGTCGGGGTAGATGCGGCGGAATCCGAGAGGACAAACGCATTACTTGTTTCCAGAATTTCCTCGATGTACGCGATCGTCGTTCCCTTGTTGATGTGCTTGAACTCCTGGCTGAAGTTTGTCAGCAACACTTCAGTTTTCCCTCCATGCAGTCGAGCGATCCCTCTTGCGACGCAAATTTCACTGTCTAGCAGTAGACGTTGGTCGCCTTCGATAACGCCTTCTACATCAGCGGGTGTTTCGGTGCTGACCGAAATAACAATGCTGCAGCGAGGCGGGATGCTCACTTGACCTTCGAACACACTCAAGGCTTGGTGACTACGAGGGCTCTTCGGCGGCATTGATTTATCTTCCGACAGCGTTATTGACTTCGACTTCAGGTTGATGATTGCGCCGTGTTGGTCCAGGAAGTCCATACCGAGAATGACGTCTCGTGAACACTGTTGGAGGATAACGAAGGTGGCAGGGTAAGTCTGGTCATGAATGGTTATTCTTGCCGTGCAGATCCCAGTCGGCATGATGAGGTGTCCTCCAGCGGTGCGAATCTGAGGGCCTTCCCATGCGGTCTTAACTTTCTTCAACTGGGCGGCGATGTGTCCACTCATTACGGAGTAATCGGCCCCTGTGTCGACTAAGGCAGTGACTGCGTGGCCGTCGAGAAGCTCGTCGAGGTCGGTTGTTCTTTGTCTGGCATTGCAGTTAGGTCTTGGCGTTGGATCACGGCTGCGTCGTGTTGAACTGAAGTTGAAACGTCGCGTCGTGAAGTCGTCTTTCGTCGGTGTAGTCTTGGCTTCCTGACTTCGTCGGGACGGCGGCGTGTCGTTATTATGTCGTCGAGATTGTCTCTTCGTCGTCTTCATCGGCGGCCGAGGATCTTCGTCAGTTCGACGAACAGCAACCGCACCTCCATCGGTTGCTGCTTTTAGTTTTCCGGATATGGGCTCGCTGACCGGCCCCGGGCTGGGCCAGTGTATGGTCGGCGCTGCGGCGACAGGTAGCGGCCTGGTGACGGCGAAAGGGACGGTCGTCGACGGTTCCACTGTGTGGCGGCGAGGTAGTCGGCGATATCGCGAGGTCGTTCACCAATCTGTGGTCGCGGTGCGTTAACGGCGAACCCTCGGAGTCCCATCTCCCGGTATGGGCATCGGCGGTAGATGTGCCCGGCTTCTCCGCAGTGATAGCAAAGCGGGCGGTGGTCGGGGGTGCGCCAAACGTCAGTCTTCCTCGCGTAGGTGCGCTGGGCGACGGGTGGGCGTGCTGGCGGCGGTGGCGGTGGACGACGGAATTGCGGCGTTACAGGGCCCTGGCGCGGTCGCGGAGGGGGACCTTGACGGCGCGCGACGGCGGCGTAGGTCATCGCTTGCGGCTCAGGCTGCGGCGATTCAGGGGCTACTCCAAGCTGTTGTTGGAGCTCCTCACGCACGGCGTCGGCAATCGAAGCCACTTGAGGCTGTGATGATGGGAACAGCTTTTGTAGCTCCTCCCGCACGACAGCTCGGATAGTTTCGGGTAGGTCGTCGGTGGCCAGTGATTGAACCCCGGCGTAGTTTGTATAGTTCGTGCGGCGATCGAATTGCCGGTTCCGGATCTCGAGTGTCTTCTCAATGTTCGTCGCCTCACGAAGAAACTCTTCCACGGTCTTCGGTGGGCTTCTTACCATCCCGGCAAAAAGTTCCTGTTTTACACCACGCATCAGTAAGCGGACTTTCTTCTCCTCGGCCATATCCGGGTCGGCGTGGCGGAACAAACGGCTCATTTCTTCCGTAATGATGGCGACGTTCTCGTTTGGCAGCTGCACTCGGGCGTCCAGCATAGCTTCAGCCCTTTCCTTGCGCACGACGCTTGTAAAGGTGCGTAGGAAGCCGGTACGGAACAGGTCCCACGTTGTCAAGGTCGATTCCCTCTTCTCAAACCAAGTTCTGGCGGTGTCTTCTAAGGCAAAGTAGACATGCTGCAGCTTCTCGTCGGAGTCCCAGTTGTTGAATGTTGCGATTCGTTCGTAGGTCTCCAGCCATGATTCCGGGTCTTCCGTCGCTGCTCCATGGAAGGTTGGTGGGTCCCGAGGTTGTTGTAGGATAACGGGGGACGCTGGGGCAGCCATTGGGGTTGTCTTGACCACAATCTTCTTTGTCGTCTCAGGTAGAAGTCCGTGCTCTGGGGGCAGTCCTTGCAGTCTGCGGCTAGCACGCTGGTCTTGGGCGATGTTGGTTCTGTCCTCGGGCTTCGGGCTTGGATCGCGGCTTTGCGGGGGCGTTCGGTACATGAACGCACAAGCACCTCCACCAGATGTCACGTGGTGGTGACGTTAAGAACACAGTAGCAATACTGTGAAAGGCAAAACTAGATTTTATTGGGCGAACCTGTGCCCACAAAACAGGCTACACTTACAGCACAACGAAAGCGGCGAACAGAGTCGGCGATCGTCGGAAATCTGATCTGCGGGTCAAGCGCGTCGGCTTTTATAGAGCAGTCGTCGAATGTTCCAGACTAATCGTTCGGACCCGCGTGCCTTCCACAAAGTTCTACACCATTCGCGTCAGGTGATGAAATCAGATAACATAAGTCTCGGCGACAACAGAAAGCGGATAGAAGGATCGATAACTTTCAAGAACCTTCGGATACATGCAGGCGCGTCCCATGCTGTGCGATTACATTTGTTAGGCGGCGAAACGTGGTTACCCGATAAAGATAAGTACACGTGTCAATATGGTCACAACTTATAGGTACATTATTCTCAACCATTATTGATAACCACGGCAAACAACTGGTAAACATATCATTTACTGATTATGCTGTTTAGACAACACTAAAATGCACCAGCTACAACCATCAGGCAGGGTAACGGAGAGGTCCGCATAAAGCAAGTGGCGTCGGTCGAGTACGGACGGTGAATCGCACGTTCTTCATGACATGCGGTCCCAAACCTGCCCCGCCCCGCAAAAACGCAGGCGCCCCTGTTCATTAAATAAAGTGCGCCGCCGGCTGCAGCACGCTTTCTCCGTGGTCACGTCCCGCGGCTAGTTCACCGACCCGAGGGTCAATGAACATTGGAGCATTTTGATCGACGCAGTCTATGCTGCCGAAAGGAGCCTGGTGACCTCTCCCTTGCAAATTGTTCTGCTGGCCGCAGGAAGGCGGGGCGTAATGATATCTTCTTTCCTTTGGTATGCAATAATTATCGCCCTGATAAAAATTTCTACCAACACTTTTTAGACCTTCTTTAGACTATTGTTACTACAACCTACACACAGTTAATTTAAATCATTCCAATGGTATTTAAGCTTCCTAACAACTCCTTAGTAACACCCTAGAAACAATTGGCCACCAAAATTAATTTGGAGCATCTTCATATGCTGTCTGTAAACTTCCTACTAACTGTCTAGAAACACTTTTCTTCAGACCTCCTATTAACATTCATTAAATTGAAGCATGTTCATAGCCTGTCTGTAAATGTCCGATTAACAACTTACTAGCGCTTCCTCTAGACACCCTAGTAACATTTAGCCAACAATTGGCCACCTACATTGGCCACCTACATTGGCCACCTACATTGGCCACATTGACCACCTACATGCTTGCAGAATTTGTCGACATCCTACCAGCATTCTACAAACAGGTTTTCAGGCCTCATCATGACTTTGTCGATTATTTCAAACGTCCTACGAACATTTTCCCTTTTCATATGCTGTCTGTAAACTTCCTACTAACTGTCTAGAAACACTTTTCTTCAGACCTCCTATTAACATTCATTAAATTGAAGCATGTTCATAGCCTGTCTGTAAATGTCCGATTAACAACTTACTAGCACTTCCTCTAGACACCCTAGTAACATTTAGCCAACAATTGGCCACCTACATTGGCCACCTACATTGGCCACCTACATTGGCCACATTGACCACCTACATGCTTGCAGAATTTGTCGACATCCTACCAGCATTCTACAAACAGGTTTTCAGGCCTCATCATGACTTTGTCGATTATTTCAAACGTCCTACGAACATTTTCCCTTTAGACATTCTAGCAACGCTGTCCACAATTGGTCACACTATTTAAATATAAATATTTTCAACGCTGCTTGCAAATTTTACCAACCTGGAAATTTATGGCGCTCAATCACGCAGTATACCAGCGTACCCCCCTGTAATGCTCAGAGCCACAACTGTTCATTTCATTTATTGAGCGCCATTACCGTCGGCTCGCCTTTTGTATTTCTTTATACGATCTTACTGCAGTATTAATGAATTATCTAAGCTTTTGACGCGCTGTGCAGCTGATGCGAAAAGAGCTACCGTAAATAAAGACGTGACAAATGAGAAACATTGTGAAGGTTGCACCAGACATTTGTTACATGACTCAATCAGTGGAAACTGGGAACAGCAGAAGAGAGACTGTAGTTATGCAAAGCTACTTCAGCATTCTGGGCGTTAGTTGCAGCTCCACCTAAGCCATAATGGATAGGTTTCTTTTTATGAGCTTATTACTGTGGGATTCTGGGCGTTGTATACTGTAAGAAAAAGGAAGTGAGTAGCAGTTAGCTGTGCATTACTGTCCAATACTTAGATGTGTGTTTTAAACATGCAAGACAAAGAAAAGCCATAATGAGTTAAGCTCGCAGGCGTTAAACCATAAGCTAAACATTTCACGACCTCTCATCCTGTACAGCCTTAGCAGAAAAGGTCAAAGAATTAGTTGATGACAATACATTATTTACCACAATTAAAATCATCGCGACCTTTGTCAAAACCTAGTGTTTGTACGCTTCGTCTTTACAGTCACTTCAAGCGAACTGCACGACGCGATGTAGTTCAAGTATGCAAGAAAATTGTTTTTAAAACATTTGAGGTCGTGATAGTCCACGCTCGTAATAACCTACCAGAATGCGGCTTAGGAAACTGAAATCAAACGATACGTTTATGAAAAATGGCACATACCTTTTATGAGAATTTCGAGACAGACATAACTTGGGCGCAATGCTGCCATGAGGAACAGCTGCTCGCTACTAATGTAGTGTGCAGTTGAAAACCTCGACAGGGCCAATATTAAATCAGTTCACACGACACGGAAACGCAGCTGGCAGAGAAGTTGCAGAAAGGTCCGCATCACGGAACGAAGAAAGCGCCGTGGGCTTCGCAAGCACGGTGCTGGTTGGCTATTTCAGTCTCAGATTCCACGTGTGCCTGGAAAATGTTCTTTTGCCGATGAATCAGCAACAACACATCATAAAGAGCCGCAAAAAAAAGCTAAATTGCTGCTACGAAATTCGACCAAACACCATCGCTCCGACTTTTACCATGCCGACGTGGCAAAGCAAGTGATATCGATGGTCTCCTTCTTTGCCTCGACTTGAACCGCTTGCAAATATGTGCGCATGCGCGAGAGAGGCATGAGAAATTCTTTCCAGCCACCAGGTACGCCTTGATGTGGTCTTGACCACCGCCGAACCATGCACACCCTTCTACCATGCGAAGGTTGAATGGCATCAAGACGTTCCCTCTCGGTGACTTGGTGTGGCGGGCCTTTGTGCGCGCATCCCCTTCTTGGGGGCCGCACTCGGAGGGAGGAATGGCGGGGGTTAAAGAACCTGACAAGACAGCCGGCCTAATTTTTTTATTCTCTTAGGGGCTGTGTAATTCAATCTTTCGAGACAATTATTGTCCTAAAGACGACTTTTTATCCAAATGTAATAACACTTTTAAAATATAATATGTTATAGGTTAAATTATATGGTTATCTTATTTTGCACAAGAACAACTTCTAGAACTTGCCTCATTCAAATACAAAAATTTCCTTCATGGCGCCCAGCGCAAGACAATGCTCAAAGCTATTCTTGTCAAGAAGTATTGATTTTATAGTTAAATAGATGCTGAAAGCGTGGCAGCTATGACGTTACTGGTCTTCAGGCGCCCGAAGCACGGCAAAAGCATGGTCTTTGATATCCTGGCTCTCGGTACCGCAGAATGCCGTAAGGCCACCGCAACACCTTCATCTCAGAACTTTGTCGCCCTGCTAGAAAGCGAAATCACTGAATATTATGAGAGTATAATTACAACATTTCGATCTGTTTTCTCATAGCAAGCCACAATCGCCGTAAAGCAGATCAGTTGGCATTCATAGTTACTTTGCCTTCGCTTTGATGCAATGTCCTATTAGTTTCGTTTAATGGGAGTGAGCCGTTGGAAGGCGGAAGGGACGAAAGTCTGTGAGAAGGGACGCGATCAAAGTTACATTTTTTATATAGTAAAGATAACATGAAATGATTTTCACAGAATAATTTCCCAGAAATTTGACACTTGCAACGAGTTTAACTTTTTTCTTGGTCTTCGACCTGTGCACTTTCTCCGGTCAACAATTCCTCTCATTAGGCAGCAGCTGCATTTTGCAGCCTTTTGGATGTTTGAGAAACAGCGTTCCAGCACCGTGTTTCTCTGAGTTTTGGCTCTCTCTTTTTTTTCAAATATCGTGACACTACTGTGCTGACATGTTCCAGCTTAGGGCGTGCTATTTATATCGCGGAGCTCACTGACTTGATTATCTCGTTACAAAGCAAGTTGGGGGGCCTTGCAATAGCAGTGCATGGTCAGGGCCGATTTACGCTCGAGCCGCACGCCACACCAGCCGCCTGCCGGACGCGTGTGGTCGGGCGAAAAATTTTCACATTTCGCAGACTGGCACACATATTTCGATATACACTGGATGCGCACATGCAGGGGAAATCGAAATTCGGGCACCAGTGTGTGGCATACGTAGCTTTAGCATGACCTCACGTGTGCGATCGTGCGCAATACTGCCCGTACACTGATTTCTGTTTGCACTGCGTTTGCGAGGCCAGTGTGAACCGAAGTCTGTGCACCAGTGTGCGAAATGTTCCGCGCGCGCGTGCGGCGGGCGGGCGTAAATCGGGCCCCAGTCCGGGCTGGTGCGCGGTGCTCCGCTATCACCACGCCGTTCAGTTGGTGCAGCGCAAGCGAATTTTCTCAAACTGTGCTGACGTCACCGCAGGCCCACTTAGTCCAGTCGAACCTTTAAAAGATACTGTTCTAACAACAGTTTACTAACATATTTCTTTAAACACTTTAGTAGCACTCCGTCAACAATTCACCACCGACTCGAATTTTAACTGTGATTTAAAACAAAGAGCTCGATTCCTGAGTAGGTTATATATCGACAGTAATGCGCTTTGGAAAAAATTATAAAACGCTTTCAAGGGACTTCGCATTCTAAATTTTTTTGGCAGACAGTTTGAGTTGTTGACGTACTGAAGACGTCCCTCAGAAAAAAAGAATCTTCTGATGGTGCATAGTAAACAATTTTTACACAAAAGTAACAAGCCTTTTCACGGACTATTAAACATGTTATTTAGACAAAAGTTAGAAGAACGTATGTTAATGGGGCATTTAAAATATTTTTATGCAAAAGTATGTAGGAAACTTTAACGGTTTACTTAAAACATTCCTTATAAAAAATCAAGAAAAAGATCCGTATTTATTTGTTTATTTATTTATTTATTTATTTATTTGTGAGACCCTCAAGGTACATAGTTGTGCATTGCAGAGGGAAGGGGCGAGAATAGATTGCAAGAGTAAAAAATACAGGATTAGTTCTAGGAAGTCACTGCACGGAACAAAAGCGACGCGAAAAACTAGTAATGTATACATAACAACCGAAAAAAGACACATAATATGAAAATACAGAAAGCGTACACATTACCAAGCAGACAATGTCCAAGAATATGTACGTAATTCCATTTGCTACCATACATTATTTAATGTTGATTAGTGAATTCGTAAAACGAGTGGTGTCACTGATGCTTAATAATGATGTAGGTAGATTATTCCAGTCAATTGAAGTCCTAGGATGGAATGATTGTGAGCACGCGACAGTGTTATGACGGGCTACGTTAACTTTATGCACGTGATCACGACGAGCCGAGTAATAAGGCACAGGGTGGATCCAAAGGGGGCGAAGAGATGCGTTGTGGTAGTAGATTTTATGAAAAAAGGAAATGCGCCATTGCTTTCTGCGAATATATATTAATGGGATTTCAAGGGCAATCTTCATTAATGTAACACTAGCAGTGAGATGGTACTTAGTTAAGATGAAATGAACAGAGCGATTTTGTACGGATTCGATTTCGTTAATTAATCTGATCTGATGGGGATCCCAAGCGGATGAGGCATAGTCTGACAGGGGGCGGACATAAGTTGTGTACAACGGCCGTTTTAATGAAACAGGTGCAACCGAAAAATTTCTCTTCAACTATCCTAAGGAGCTGTTAGCTTTAGATATTAGATATTGTACATGCTGCTTCCAGTAAAGATCACTAGTTATATTGACACGTGTACATGTTGATCTTCCCCGGGGCAGGACGCGCCTGCATGCATAGGAAGTTTCTGGAATGTTATCGATGCTTCTATCCGCTGTCTATTGTCGCCGAATCTTGTGGTATCTAATTTCATCGCGTAACGAGAATGGTGTAGAACTTTGTGGAAGACACGCGGGTCCCAGCGATTAGTCTGGAACATTGGACAACTGCTGTATAAAAGCCGACGCGCTTGACCCCCTGATCAGATTTTCGACGATCGCAGACCGTGTTCCCCGCTATCGTTGTGCTATAAGTGTAGCCTGTTTTGTGGGCACAGGTTCGCCCAATAAAAGTTAGTTTTGTCTTTCACAGTATTGCTACTGTGTTCTTAACGTCACCACCACGTGACAATATTAATACCAAGATAACGGTAGCATATAACGGATTGAAGGCGGCAGTCATTGAGGGCGTAAGTAGGGCAAGTTGTGTTAGAACGAAGAATCCGCATAGGTTTGCATTTATTAATGTTAAGGTCCATGCACCAAGTGAGGCATCAATTAGATATGTTATGTAAATCAGGTTGAAGGGCAGTTATATGAGAGGCATTAGTTATTTTTTATATATAACACAGTCATGAGAGAATAAACAAATTTGTGAGGAAACGTTATCAGGTAAAAGTTAATATATATTGAAAATAAAAGAACAAGGACAGACCCTTATAGAACGCCGGATTCAACTGGAGCCGCGTTAGATGTGGAGTCATTGGTTAAAACAAATTGGGAACAAGACGAAAGGAACGATTGGATCAAGCTAAATATTCCTGCGTCAATGTTTAGTGCGCTTAGTTTGTGTAGTAGTAACACATGTTTAACTTTGTCAAAAGCTTTCGAAAAATCCAAAAGTATGCAATCAGCCGAAAAACCGCGAAAGTTACCAGGTGAATCTCACAAGCAAAGAATTTGCGAAAGCCACGTTAACTGTTAGGGAAAAAAATTATTTTCTTCAAGAAAGTTGACAAGGTTAAAAAAATATAATGCGCTCCATTATGCTTTACGGTGCTGAGGTAATCGGTATGGGCCTGTAGTTAAAAGGATCCTGAGTTTTGCCAGATTTGTGGATCGGAATAATTTTTTCTGTTTCCCGGCCATGAGGCTAGGATGGAGACAGGTACGACTGTAAAAAAATGCTCTCTAAGATGATACACGAATATTCACCAGTAGTTTTTTTTAGAAAATTCGTCCTGATGTCGTCTATTCCGCAAGAAGATATAAGCTTAAGAGTGTACATTATTTTGTTCATACCCGCCGTGGTTGCTCAGTGGCTATGGTATTGGGCTGCTGAGCACGAGGTCGCGGGATCGAATCCCGGCCACGGCGGCCGCATTTCGATGGGGGCGAAATGCGCAAACACCCGTGTACTTAGATTTAGGTGCACGTTAAAGAACCCCAGGTGGTCGAAATTTCCGGAGTCCCCCACTACGGCGTGCCTCATAATCAGAAAGTGGTTTTGGCACGTAAAACCCCACAATTAAAAGAAAAATTGTCAGAGCCCACCAAAGCACAAATCCCGCTATTCAGTGTTCCCGCGCATGGATGGGTGGGGCCAAGATTTATTCTCATCAGACGGACAAGCTGAAGCCCGAAATATTCTCAATTTTAACATGCCCATCAGCTAGTGAGAAAAGCCATACGCCCAACGTCCTTGATATCATACTAAGCGAGAACTCTGAAAGCTTTTCATAAATCCGTTATTTAAGCAACACTAGTAAAACCACTAATGCGATTTTCTCATTCGATTCACTTAAGCCGGATCCCTGCTGTGGCAATGGCGGCCGCGATGGGAGCCAACCACATTGCGTGCTTTCACTGCACGTCACAGAATCCTAGTTTGTCCAGCACAATTCATAACCCACTATGCAGTTTCGAAACGTAGAACTGCACTATAGAACAGTAACACATGCTTTGAGTTTTCTTTACTTCATTTTCAAAACCATCCGATAACAGGAACTGAAGACATTGCTGAAGACGCCGCCAACTAAACAAACTTATTTCCAAGGGCCGCTTCCGTGCTACTTAACTGTCGCTCACGAGGAAGCAGATAGATAACAAGGAAAAGAGTATTTCTAAGATGGCAGCGCAAAAATAGACGCCACATATTGCAACAGCTATTTTGACTAGCTGCTTCGCGGAAGCCGTTCTCCTACTAATTTACCAAACCTTTAAAAAACCCAAGGAAAGTTGTGAACACTAGAGAAATGCGCATTGTTACAACTGCGAACGATTCAAACCCAGACGATGCCAATGGTGCATATGTGTTCCACTTTTGCTGCTATGTTCACTGAAGGGGAATTCACACGGCGCAGAAATCCGCTGTGCGTGACGTCACACAGCGACTGAAGCGTCTGCGCTGTTTCTTTTACTCAGGGGTTGCGCAGATGTGTCGCGTCACACGAACTGGGCACGCGTGGAAGAAACGTGGCCAGCACGGGTGAAACAACCAAGCAATAATTATAGCCCGGCTTGTTGGTGCATACTTGAAAGTCCCGTGCTCTTTCTTCGTCCGTGTTACACCCGTGGTGCGCCTTTATATTTACCGAAACAACCACTATGCAATAGATAAAATAAAAAAATAAATTACGGGGTTTTACGTGCCAAAACCACTTTCTGATTATGAGGCACGCCGTAGTGGAGGACTCCGGAAATTTCGACCACCTGGGGTTCTGTAACGTGCACCTAAATTTAAGTACACGGGTGTTTTCGCATTTCGCCCCCATCGAAATGCGGCCGCCGTGGCCGGGATTCGATCCCGCGACCTCGTGCTCAGCAGCCCAACACCATAGCCACTGAGCAACCACGGCGGGTTATGCAATAGAACAAAAAAGTCAGGCAGAACTGCCCACCCTTCATGTCTGTACATTTCTTAGTAGCGGCGCATTGAAACGCTACATATGGTATGTACAATGTGCAGGTCTCTTTATTTACAGAACACGATGTGTCCATGACTTCGAACCATTTCTCTTTTGTTCTTCCTTTTGTTTCTGCCGCTGTCTGCACCTTCCGAGGGGGCGCCATTTACAATTGGCAGAAACGCTCTTCCGCAGCCTCTTTTAAATGCGCCTGTTTGCACCCCTCTTTTTGATTAGTTAGTTCTGCTTGCCAGATTTATTCAACTAGTGCAAGAAATGACGTCGGATGAAATCAAGAAGCACCACAGGACACTACGCTAAACTTGAACTAAAATTTTATAGTTGTAACTTTTTCCAGTTTGAAAAACGTAACTCCTCTTGCCCAAAGCCACCATGCTGATATTTCCGCACATTTAAATCGCTTGCTACTATGCGGGTGCGATTATAAATCACGTTTGTGAACTAAGAACACGTGTAGTGCACAACCTGCAGTCAAATGCCACAGTTGACCATGCATGGTATGATATTCATGAGTGTTAAGGGTGCAGAAGGGCTGCAAGGTATCTTTTCTGAATTAGGCGCTGTATAAGTTGATGTAAGGTTATGCAGGGTGCTTTAGAAGCGTACGCATTAGGTCTGGTGGCTTCAGTACTTGAGCAGAAATAATACAAAGGAACACGACGTGGGAACAGTGCTGACGAACAACCAAATTATTTCAAGCGGCATATCTATAATACGAAATTGCAAGAAAAACTGTTTCTCTTGTCAAGTTCTGCTCGGAAGATGAAGCATGTAAATCAGCGCCGTTGTCGGACCCTACTCCTATTCCTTTGCGGTGTTTCGGCTCGAGAGTGTTTCAGGTAACTCGTGCCATAAAATATAACTAGCGTTAAAGATCATTTGTAACGCCAGTGAAAAAAAAAGTCTTAATTTAAGATCTCGCAAATAGACTTCACAATAACTTGCTGGTATTTTCTATATTATCTTTTTATAAATACTACAAGGGCCCAAGGGCATTACATAAGGAGTGGGTATTACAATGGCATTAAATATGACACACCAATCGGTGTCGCCATTAATGATGGAGTCTTTTAAGAGAAGGTGGTGGGTCATGACGGCAGTGTGGACGGGAAGATAATTCCCATCTTTGGCTGTATGCAGAAGGATTGCTGAACTGTGGTTGTGTGAGCTCATCACGGCAAACGGAGTTTGGATGGTTGTGGCTCGAAGTACGACGCATTGGTCAGATAGGCTTGTTTTCGGCTGGTAGGGCACGAAAGGAATTACGTAACAATCATTGGACATGCGATGCTGTGGCGTGAGGCAAGCGTTTTAAGTAGACGTTATAAGTGTCAAAACCAGGATCTGATTATGAGGCACGCAGTAGTAGGGGACTCGGAATAAATTTAGACAACCTGGAGTTCTTTAACGGGTGCCTAAAGCATGGTAGACGGACGTTTTGGTGTTTTTGAATTGCGTCGCCATCGAAATGCGGCCGCCGTGGCGCAGATTTGATTCCGCGACCTCGTGCTTAGCAGCGCCCTTTCATCGCCGCAAGCCACCACGGCGGATGGTGAGATGCTCTGAATGCTTGGTAGCTTCGCCAAAAGTTTGAAACGTCCTTGCACAAACATACGCAGTACATCTAGAAGACATCAGACATAACAAGACATCAAAATGAAATCAAAAAAGAAAATTGTGCTCATCCCACGCACTGTGGAAATCGACGCGAAGCATTTCTCATGCTGCAGGCCGTGCAGCACTGTTTGGGGTCCCGCAAAGCGTCACTAGGTGGACCAATGTGTTAGCCTTAATCCAGTATATGTTTGTGACAAGAGTACAGGAATCGACGCGAGTGCATGTAGCTGACGCCAGCAGCAAGACGACGAAGGTAATGACGATGGCATGATTTCTTCGAACGATCGAATTGACGTGAACGAGCAGCATGGAAGTGCGAAATGCGTAAGACACGCAGAAACTAAATTAAATCAAATTATGGCGCTTTACGTGCCAAAACCACTTTCTGATTATGAGGCAGGACGTACTGGAGGACTCCGGAAATTTCGACCACCTGGGGCTCTTTAACGTGCACCTAAATCTAAGTACACAGGTGTTTTCGCATTTCGCCTCCATCGAAATGCGGCCGCCATGACCGGGATTCTAGCCCGCGACCTCGTGCTCAGTAGCCCAACACCATAGCCACTGAGCAACCACGGCGGGTAGAAACTAAATTAAATGCTCACTGACGGCAGCACGTGGTGTCACTTGAGGGGCACAAATGGGTCACTTGACGGCGTTACACTGTAGCACAACCTGTAAGGCCACGTCCTTTCATAGCCATTCGGAGGAGTGGCGTGGTGCAGCTGTTCGCCTTGGCCGAGCCGTGTTGACGCTGCCATCGTGGAATTCGACGCAGCATTGTCGTACTCGGAGACCATGCGCGCCAGGAAAGAGCAGGCCTCGACATTCGATTAAGCGGGCTGGTAACGACGAGAAAGGCCGTGCAAGTCAGCATTGGTGGCACTCGGAAATCAGCGCTCGTGAGAAACTTGCTTTTAAAGCGAAGCTTCCTTTGACTTTCCCACTGCTGCTGCTGTCTCGCGCACCGCGTCGGGGGGGGGGGGGGGGTGGTTCAGAGCGTTTATGTAGATGACAGGCGCGAGTAAGAGGAAAGGCGATGGGAGAAACTAGTTTTCACCCAACCGCGTCGAACGTGCACAATGCTTTTTGGAGCTTCCTGGCCGTCGCCACATTAGCCGCTTGACACCTGTAATTATCCGCGACTCCCCTCAGAAACATTGCAGAAACTGCAGCGCCTACCTTCCTTCATAGTAAAATATTTTTGCGCGCACAATTGACAAGGACACAGTGAAGGGGGGACAGACGAGCGCTTACTCACAACTATTTTATTTTCGGAAAGGTATAGAACATATATTCGTACCAACTCGCCCAACTATCAGTTCTCCTACCTTCCTACTTGTGAGGCAGAGGGGACGCAGATAAGAACTGTAGAGAGGCAAAGAGAAGGAGATGGAAGAGGCAGTTCCCATACAAGAGAGAGGGGCAACTTACGCAGGGCATGCAAAAGCAGAGCCGCAATAATTAAAGCGCACTGCAGGGTCCAGGAGACACTACACTCTTAGTCATGTCCTGGTTAACCTCCGGAATATAAGTGGTATTCATCGGCGTGCCGCATGTTTAAAGGCATATATGCGGGCTCGCAAGAAGGGTCATGCCTGAAAAAGTCATATGCGGCACAAAGAGCAGTGAAGATCCGCATATGAAAGGTGATAAGAATGCGGCATGCTATTATGCGGCCAGTAGATCCTGTCCCAAATACAGACGGCCGAGGACCATGCGGTACATTTCTTGGCGCGGGTCCACTGGATTGGAGCGAATATTTAAGTCCTTTGCATCAGAAGCCGTGATTAGTAGCAGTTACATCTTACAAGAATAAGAATGTATTATCTACAGTTTTTGTTACATTACGGTTCAATTATGGCAGAAGGTATCAAACGTTAACGATATTAGTTGCCCTTAAAAATAGTAGGATACTAAAACGATTACCATAGGAAGATATTTTGGCTGCTCTTACTTTGGAATGGGGTACTTATTCTTTTCCTCGCTTCAACCGTTACTGTGGTTGCTTCATGGAAGTTGTATATGATTGACTTGTAAAATCTTGACTGCTGCTGGGCGGTTAGCCAGGACTGAAGAAAATTACGTACACTTTTCGTCGCGTTCTTCGTACACCCGTGAGCAAAAGTATACGGACCACGGGAGCGCGTGCCAAACTGCATCGACGCGCCGTCTACCGACGCGGCGCCTGCTGTCGAGAGGGCCACTAGAGCAGCGGTGCGCACGCGCGTCCCATCATATCTGCTGGCCTGACATGTAGCTTTGCCTGACGTCGCTGTGGTGCTCGTAGACTAAGCGTCCACTGGGCGTCGTTTTCGCTGCTCCGTCGCATCTGGGCCATTGTTTTACGCAGCGGCTGCGGCTGGGCCGGCACGCGCGTCCGCCGCGCTTCGCTTTCATTCTTTCTTCGGGGGAATTATCGCACGCCGCACTGCCTTCTCTGACGTCTTTAGATGACTCGCGCAAAATGGCCTTCTGCGGCTTTGTGTTATCTCGAACTGTTCCAATGCTTGCTGCCGCAGGTAGAAGCAAGGTTTTGCAATCGGTGTCCGTCGTCGCGTTAAGAAGTAGAACTGAGCTGCAGGGGCTACTATGCTCCGCAAGCAGCAGGGTGCTAAAAGGTGAAATTAGCGGCACCGTACTGCCTTTATTTTTTTAAACCCTTGAACAAGGCCTGAACAAGAAATGCACGCGAGGGTGCCACTACAGACAGCTGCGGCAACGCTGACACATTCGCGAGAACATACAACCAGGTGCAGGTGTGCG
Source organism: Dermacentor variabilis (assembly GCF_050947875.1). NCBI lineage: Eukaryota > Metazoa > Arthropoda > Arachnida > Ixodida > Ixodidae > Dermacentor > Dermacentor variabilis. The sequence goes on from NW_027460280.1 coordinate 13,230,737, forward strand.
GTGCACGCTGCCGTGAAGTTCCAATTACGGTTGTCTCCTTGCGAATCGGGTCAGGGTGACCGGCCTGAATCACTAGTCGGGGTGACCATCGACAGACTGCGGTCTTGAGGGCACTTAGGACGAGCCAACGTGTTGCTGTTATTTTGGTAGATTATAACTTTCACAACTGTATTCATGATTTCACTACGCTTCCAATTTTCCACAGGCGGCGATGACGCCTCGAAGGTGCCGTGGTATCCGCTCGTAACGCGATGCCATGAGGATATCCCGACCAGCGATTCAGGTCCGTAACCTCGACCCGATTCGCAAGGAGGCAACCGCAATTGGAACTTCACGGCTGCGTGCACCACACAGCTGCACCTGATTTTATATTCTCCCGAATGTGTCAGCGTTGCCGCAGCTGTCTGTAGTGGCACCCTCGCGTGCATTTCTTGTTCAGGCCTTGTTCAAGGGTTTAAAAAAATAAAGGCAGTACGGTGCCGCTAATTTCACCTTTTAGCACCCTGCTGCTTGCGGAGCATAGTAGCCCCTGCAGCTCAGTTCTACTTCTTAACGCGACGACGGACACCGATTGCAAAACCTTGCTTCTACCTGCGGCAGCAAGCATTGGAACAGTTCGAGATAACACAAAGCCGCAGAAGGCCATTTTGCGCGAGTCATCTAAAGACGTCAGAGAAGGCAGTGCGGCGTGCGATAATTCCCCCGAAGAAAGAATGAAAGCGAAGCGCGGCGGACGCGCGTGCCGGCCCAGCCGCAGCCGCTGCGTAAAACAATGGCCCAGATGCGACGGAGCAGCGAAAACGACGCCCAGTGGACGCTTAGTCTACGAGCACCACAGCGACGTCAGGCAAAGCTACATGTCAGGCCAGCAGATATGATGGGACGCGCGTGCGCACCGCTGCTCTAGCGGCCCTCTCGACAGCAGGCGCCGCGTCGGTAGACGGCGCGTCGATGCAGTTTGGCACGCGCTCCCGTGGTCCGTATACTTATGCTCACGAGTGTACATATGCGACGATACTGCGCCTTCGTCGCCCACATTAGGGACCGAGCTTTTTCATGCGTCTCCAATTGCTGTGTCAGCATGTGTTGCCGGTTGCTGCCGCCATAGATACGAATGGCAAGGGTGTGACTGCGGCTCAAAAAGCGATAGCGTTTAGTCAGGGGAGGGACACTTCGTATCGCTCCCATTGGCCGTTTTCGAGCAGGCGCTCTTTAGACGCTAGCGCCAAGGTCCCCTTCAGTTACGGCCCTAACCAATGGGCGACGCAGAAGCAAAATGGCGGCGCAGAATGATTGTTTACGTTGTCATGGCAACAGCAACAGCAGCCGCGCGGCACCTCCTCTTTCAAACGTTTTTCTTTCCTTTTTGTTTTTAATATGCCGACCCGCTCCACTCTCTTTCCCCCATGCCGCGCGCGCCGCTCACTTTTTTTTTTTGTTTTTAGCCGTAAGCGGTGCGTATTTTTTTTTTTATATAGCGCGCTTGTTACGGCGCGCCACGCGCCAGCTCGCAAGCAATGCGCGCTCGTGGCATTGCTTGCGAGCTGGCGCGTGGTGCGCCGTGGGCTACGCGTTGGCGCGCACGCAGCCTTGCCCATACTTATATTAGAACAGCATGTGCCGGGACGCGAGTTTCTATTTACGCCCAAGCCGAACGCTCGACCGCTGCGCCGCCATGCGCCACTCGCGCGTACCACGTACTTTTTTCGCTGAAGCGCCACGGCAAGCGCCCTAAATCCCCTAGATTCTTCTAGGTACTTGGGGGACTAGGGAGGTGTTCTACGCCTAGGCGCGCAGTCTGCTTCGCCAGCTCGCCAACGGCCTTCAGCGATGTCCGCCTTCATGCCTCGGCAACGCCCCGCCGTTTTTTGGGTCTTCGGCAAGAACTCCGTTGTTTTTGTGCGCATACACTGGGGGTCTTCGCAGAGTGTAGAGGTAAGCATTTCCTTGTTTTGTAGAACATGATAGAGTGTAGAACATGATACACAGAAAAAGCACTGAGGGCGGTATGGAAAGCTGGGCAAGTTACTGAAGTTGCAGAATGAGACTTGGCACAGAAAAACACAAGTCACAGACCAGGTGACAATGAGGAGGAACATCTATTTGTCAGCTTTCTCTACCGGGAAGAGGCGAGTGTAGCACAATCAAGGCGCAACGACGTCCGGAGCTTCATGGAGCACATAAATGGACAGGGCTGTGTTCGTGTACAGTACTCACGGATTGAAATAGGACATTCGGAGCGCGTGGCTGTCGCTGCATGAAGCGCCGCCCGTGGATGCTCATGGAACCAAGGTGATGCATTGTGGTATAACGCGAGGGGGAGAACATCTACAAAGCAGAATTGCTCCTTCCGGTCGCTAACGAGCCGGCCTGTGGTTTACCACATTGCCTGCGTGGCGCTGCAAGGCTTGCGTGCCTTCGTGTGCCGACCGAAATGATTCGGCGGTACACTCTTAGGCAAAGTTACACCCTTTGGCTTGCCCCTTCTGCCACACAACAATAATCGTTATCTGCCTTGATGCGTTTCCTTTCTTTAACGCTGTGAGCCCGGTACTTTCCAGTAACGAACGGTACGCGCGTTATCACCGTAGAACAGTTTACACCCTTTGGAGTGCCCCTTCTGATAACGCGCGCGCCGTTCGTTGCTGGAAAGTTCCGGACTCGCAGCGTTAAAGAAAGGAAACGCATCAAGGCAGATAACGATTATTGTTGTGTGGCAGAAGGGGCAAGCCAAAAGGGTGTAACTTTGCCTAAGAGTGTACGCACTGCTCGTTTTGCGGCGTCGTCTGCTTGCGCATGTGCGCGAGCAGACGACGCTCTCGTTACACGCGTTTGGCGATGCGGCACGCAAGCTGTACAATTCAGACACAGGATTCAGCTACGAGATAGCGCCGTATGTGCCTTCCTAGACATGATCAACACTTGCACCAAAGAAAAGAAAGCTTATTTCGTCCGTGTCGTAACGACAAAAAAGAAAGAAGCAGTCACAGGTCTGTCCTCGTGCAACGTTTAAACGAAGTCTCAGTATTTTGTTGGTTCGCCCTTAGCAGCGAATACGGCAGACATTCTGCGTGGCAAGCTTTCGTAGAGGCTATCAGCCAAGGAAGAACGCGCTAGCGTCTCCAATTCTTCTTGAACAGCCGCCCACAGCATATCCAAAAAACACCCGTGGAGCGGCCGACGAGACAGGGCCTTCTTTATTTCAGCCCATACATTCTCAATAATATTCATGTCCGCACGTTGCGGAGGCCAGTTCAACACCATTACACACCTGTCTTCCAGCAGGCGAGTCACGGGTGCTGCGGTGTGAACTGGGCTCCGGTCGTGCTGCAAGTAAAACAAGCCATCCTTAAATGGGCCATCCAGGGCGTACGGCATAAGGACGGTGTCGAGGAGGTCTAAGTATGCTGCGGCATTAAAGCGGCCGTCCAGGCGCATAAGCGAACCAAAGCCGTCTTTGGAAATACAGCCCCACACTTTGACGCTGCATCGACCGCTGCTTGCAACACGATGCAGATTGGGGGCGTCGAACCTGGGTGAAGGAAGCGGAAAGAACACAAAACATTATTTTACTTCACTGCGATTGATAGCCGCAACGACAGGGGGTCCTGCTCTTGACTGTTGGCAGAATGCACTGCCTTTAGAGACCATTTCTACGAACTGCTTGTGTCCGACGCACGAAACAAGGCGCCGGTGAAAAGTTTTTCGGCGTGTGCTCTCTCCTCGTGATAGCGGAGTGCACGGAATATAAAACGTAGTTTTTGATGAAAACGCATACTTATAGCCGCCACGTACCATCTATCCCATCTATCATGCGCTACGAGAATGTAAAGAAAGATAAACCGAGAGCGTCGTCTGCTCGCGCAGGTGCACACCGTCGAGCCATTTCGGTCGGCACACGAAGGCGCGCAAGCCTTGCAGCGCCACACTGGCAGTGTGTTAAACCACAGGCCGGCTCGTTAGCGACCGGAACGAGAAATTCTGTTCCGTAGTTGTTCTCCCCCTCGCGCTATACCACAATGCAGCACTTTGGTTCCATGAGCATCCATGAGCGGCGCTGCTTGTAGCGACGGCGACGGGCTCCGAATGTCCTATTTCAATCCGTGAGTACTGTACACTCGTGAGCATAAGTATACGGACCACGGGAGCGCGTGCCAAACTGCATCGACGCGCCGTCTACCGACGCGGCGCCTGCTGTCGAGAGGGCCGCTAGAGCAGCGGTGCGCACGCGCGTCCCATCATATCTGCTGGCCTGACATGTAGCTTTGCCTGGCGTCGCTGTGGTGCTCGTAGACTAAGCGTCCACTGGGCGTCGTTTTCGCTGCTCCGTCGCATCTGGGCCATTGTTTTACGCAGCGGCTGCGGCTGGGCCGGCACGCGCGTCCGCCGCGCTTCGCTTTCATTCTTTCTTCGGGGGAATTATCGCACGCCGCACTGCCTTCTCTGACGTCTTTAGATGACTCGCGCAAAATGGCCTTCTGCGGCTTTGTGTTATCTCGAACTGTTCCAATGCTTGCTGCCGCAGGTAGAAGCAAGGTTTTGCAATCGGTGTCCGTCGTCGCGTTAAGAAGTAGAACTGAGCTGCAGGGGCTACTATGCTCCGCAAGCAGCAGGGTGCTAAAAGGTGAAATTAGCGGCACCGTACTGCCTTTATTTTTTTAAACCCTTGAACAAGGCCTGAACAAGAAATGCACGCGAGGGTGCCACTACAGACAGCTGCGGCAACGCTGACACATTCGCGAGAATATAAAATCAGGTGCAGCTGTGTGGTGCACGCAGCCGTGAAGTTCCAATTGCGGTTGCCTCCTTGCGAATCGGGTCGAGGTTACGGACCTGAATCGCTGGTCGGGATATCCTCATGGCATCGCGTTACGAGCGGATACCACGGCACCTTCGAGGCGTCATCGCCGCCTGTGGAAAATTGGCAGCGTAGTGAAATCATGAATACAGTTGTGAAAGTTATAATCTACCAAAATAACAGCAACACGTTGGCTCGTCCTAAGTGCCCTCAAGACCGCAGTCTGTCGATGGTCACCCCGACTAGTGATTCAGGCCGGTCACCCTGACCCGATTCGCAAGGAGACAACCGTAATTGGAACTTCACGGCAGCGTGCACCGCACACCTGCACCTGGTTGTATGTTCTCGCGAATGTGTCAGCGTTGCCGCAGCTGTCTGTAGTGGCACCCTCGCGTGCATTTCTTGTTCAGGCCTTGTTCAAGGGTTTAAAAAAATAAAGGCAGTACGGTGCCGCTAATTTCACCTTTTAGCACCCTGCTGCTTGCGGAGCATAGTAGCCCCTGCAGCTCAGTTCTACTTCTTAACGCGACGACGGACACCGATTGCAAAACCTTGCTTCTACCTGCGGCAGCAAGCATTGGAACAGTTCGAGATAACACAAAGCCGCAGAAGGCCATTTTGCGCGAGTCATCTAAAGACGTCAGAGAAGGCAGTGCGGCGTGCGACAATTCCCCCCGAAGAAAGAATGAAAGCGAAGCGCGGCGGACGCGCGTGCCGGCCCAGCCGCAGCCGCTGCGTAAAACAATGGCCCAGATGCGACGGAGCAGCGAAAACGACGCCCAGTGGACGCTTAGTCTACGAGCACCACAGCGACGTCAGGCAAAGCTACATGTCAGGCCAGCAGATATGATGGGACGCGCGTGCGCACCGCTGCTCTAGCGGCCCTCTCGACAGCAGGCGCCGCGTCGGTAGACGGCGCGTCGATGCAGTTTGGCACGCGCTCCCGTGGTCCGTATACTTTTGCTCACGGGTGTACATGCGCCTTCTGATGTCCTTGGGTCTGAGCGCTCACCTGTTGTCTTTAGGCACCCGGAACAACCTTGCAGGACTTGTTTTTGAGGTATTTGTGCACCTCTGCACGATGCACGAGCGGTACGAGTCGAAACGGGTGAAACATCGCGGAGCACAAGCACACAGCTACCGAGGACCACAGAACTGACGAAACTAGCCACGTCGGTCAACGAACAGCAGCGCACGCATCTCGATGACAGTAGATAACAAAAATAAAGCGTTACGTAGCAGCCGCCGGGCCGGCGGGGACGCCATGGCGGCGCGGGCGCGTAGACAGCCGAAGGTGAGGGTGTTGCGAGGGTGTTACGAGAGAGGGCGTGGGGAGAGGAGTTGAGCGGGGGGAAGGGTTTGGCCACCAGGATCGGCACGCGTGCCGCGACGATCTACGAGGCCATGCAAGGGAAACGGATTTTTGCGTTCGCCCATTACAGAGATGGCGCCAATTTCCTGTGCCACCGAAACCGGGGAGTGTCCTCCCCCTGGTTTAGTTTGACGTGCCACACGTTGATGGTCAAACCATCGAGCGCGACCGAGTGCAGGCGGCTCGAACTGGCTGTAACGCTGTTGCTAAGGTTTTTTGCCTCGCATTCAACGTGCTGTAGGTGCTTCTTCTGTTCAAGGGGGTCACGGCCGCTTTTGTACAATATCTTTTCGTCTTGCAACGTAAAAGACGTCTTGCGGGTACGCCACACCCATAGAGAAAGGAATACAACAAGAGCGGACACTCCCATAGAGCCCTGCGGCCGAATTGACTGCAGCGCACCAAGCCGTGGATGTTAAAACCTGAAGCACACTTCCGGTTTCGGTTTTGTGCGCGCGCGTTTTTAATACTAGCTGGTGCGCGTCACGCCGGCTCCGTTTTCTATTTTCTTTTTTCCTTTTGCAGCAAATATTTATATATTTATCTTTTATTTAATAAATGTTTATTTGCAAATCATTTTATTAAGTAAAATTGATTGCGAACGATCTTCACAAGGCTGCATTGAATATGTGCCACGTGCAGTTTCATAAAGACGCAAGACACCTTGTGAAATGAGGAAAAATTAACGTTTATTTTATTCTTTGTAAATGCTCGTCGTGGGCTTCTTGTGCATTCATCCAACGTTGTGGCACCAGGTAAGCAGCAGTAGTTTCCGCAGGAAGCCCCACTAGACGACGTGAGCTGAAAAAATTGCAAGCGTTATTTTGGTATTAACATGTAAGAATAATGCCTGTAGAGGCGAAGCGTGCGAAAGTGGTGAGTGGGCGGCATTACAAACAAAAGCAGTTCGTATTTACACACACGGCGTAGAAAATACCCGACTCATCCCAAGCAATACCGTACATACCACAAACACATTCTAATTCCAAGCATTCTCTTCCCAATACTTATTTCCTGCACTTTAATAGCACGAATGCGCAGGCAACGGCGCGTTTCGCGAACTTGGCCACAATCGACGCGATAGTACGCTACGAATACACAGAGGTGGCCACAACACAGGCTCTCAACCAGAGCATGCTGGACGCTCGCAGAATTCCTTCTACTCGCACTGAAGACAAAATGCGTGGGTGCCGTTCAGAAGACACAATTTTCGAGTTACTAGTTCCTGGCGTTTGAGCTCCTTAGCTTATCTCTTGTGCGTTCTGCAAGCGCAAGCAACGCACTCCCGTGTTATCACTCTTGGCGATTGCTCGTCGCGTTTTCGACAAGCGTGGGTACCGAAAGAAGGCTTAAATTGTTGCGGGGACATAAAAATTGCCACAAACTTGTCGCAGTAAGATTCAGTACGCGCCAAACTAACTTTGTCACCACAGCCGAGCTGCTTTTCGCTGAGTCACAACAGGCGCGGCGAGCGGGCCTCATAACATAAAAGTATCGAAAATAATTTTCAACAATGTTGGGCGTCAGAGAAAGAAAAGCGCCATGAACTTGTCAGTGCATTAAAGCGCGAAACCGCGCACCACGGCCGAGCTGATTTTCGCTAACCGAGTCACAGCGCCAGGCGCGCCCACTGCGCTGGAAAGGTAGCCCAAAAAGTAATTAAATTAGTTTCAATAATGTTGGCAGTCAGAGAAAGCGCCAAAACTTGTCGCAGTAAAATTCAGTACACGCAAAACTGCGTCACAGCACCCTGTGCGACTAGCATGCCCAAAAACTACCGAAATTAGTTAAAGTAATATTGGGGCTGATAGGAAGCGTCGCAAACATCTCCCAGTAAGATTGATTAATTCAAATTAACTGCTCCACGACGGCCACGCTGTTTTTCGTTAACTGCGTCACAAGTCTAGCCTAGGTGCCAAGCAGTAAGCCTAATTGCTTGAAGTGCGTCGCAGACTGTCGAACAATGTTTCTCACCTTGACGTAGTCCAATAGTGCAGTGGTGGCATGTCGAAGTTCCGAAGAACGCAATAATTCGACGGGAAGCCACCAAACCAGGCTAAATCCCAAAATAGAAAAACAGGCAGACGGGTGCCCGAACAGTCCAAAGCTCAGATGCGCGGCCGGTCTCTCTCGCTTCGGCGGTGTCTCTGACGAATGAAGCAAACATCTGGCTCGTCATTCGCCGGTTCGCCTGTCGCTAGGCAACGGAAGTAAGCCGCAAAATTTAATTTATACGCAGATATTTTTAATTTTTCCGGGAACGAATAAAAAAAATAAAACAATTTCTGTTAATCTCATTTCACATTCTTCTTTTTTTCGATGCTCGCCGCCCCAACTCGTCGGTGTTAATAGTATAGCGTGACGTGGTTCCTGTTTCCAATTTTCGCCGAGTGTCCGCTCTTGTTCTATTCCTTTCTCTATGCTACACCTTGGAAGGCAGCTGTGAGTGCAATGGTTATTTCTGGTCTACTGATGGTTCTCACCAGCCGGCAGCGCCGTACCAAGCATCGTGGTGTGCATACTGCGGGCATAGCCCGGTTCACCATGCTCGTATGGGTAAGTGTCTTTATTGAATTTTTCTGCCTTTTGTTATATACGGCTTCTAGGCTTATGTGACACGAGCTAGGCAGGTGCTTCGAGTTAAAAACTATGTAGCGGTACGTGTGGTTTCGAAGTATAGAGATGTATACTCTGAATGTGTTCTTAAGCGTTATAACGGTAGTTTTCTGCTCTGTCAGAGAGACTACGAATTCTGAGAAGAAAAAACCGTTCATTTTGTCGCTCACGCTTAACCGCCCTAATGTGATTCAAAGATCATAGTATACCACTGCTGTCAAATGACGAGGGCCGTTAGCTTTAACAACGACGCAGTCGATTACTAGCTACTGAGGCCAAAGGCAACATTGAATATGTGGTCTGTACGCAGCAGACCGAACTGAGGTGACTTGCATGTCGGTTACATGGAAGACTGGATAAGAATAGCGATGTGGGCGAGAAGGTATACGGTCATGGCGTGCTTTTAGAAGCGCGACGTACGAAAGCGCAAAAAGTATAAAGGCAAAAGGACAAACCCAATGTTCAATTGAACGCCGCTGAGTCGTCCTTCGGGTTTCGCGCTGCGAGTAGTGTTTTCGAGTTTTGCTGCGGGGTATTTTACGGTCTTTTGCGATTAAATTCGTGTAGGTAATTTTTGCGGGTGCGTGCGGGCAGCACGTACTATCGGCCAAACAAAGCAAACGGACCACGGCTTAGGTGGCCGGAGCGGCTGCGGTGCCACACCGGGGCGCTGCTATCTCGCTCCGCGTAGCTCCGCGCGCTGGCGGCGAGAGTGCCCCGAGGGACGCCCGACTTCGCCCTCACGCGGGGCCTCATCACGCTTGATAAATTTCTAGTGCACCGTTCGGTTGCTCTGGTGCTGACGGTCGCGAGGACGGTGCATCGTCGGAAGTCGAGAACATGGCGCTGTCGTGCAGTAGCAGGGCGTCAAACCACGGCCCCGAGAGGGAACCAGTTCTGATTGTTGTTTTGCTTATATTCAGCTTGTCTTTCATATTAGTGCATGTCGTCGGCGACATGCACTAATATTTATCAAATTTATCAAGCGTGACGAGGCCCCGCGTGAGAGTGAAGTCTGGCGTCACTCGGGGCACTCTCGCCAAGGTAAATACACCTGGTAGCGAAGCTTCCATAGGAGCCCATACGTTCAAAACATGGCGGTCCATCGGCGGTTCATGGGGCTTAGCGCCATCTGTATGTGGTGGGAACACTTCCGGCGGAAGAAAAAATGTGACGCCATGTCCGTTAAAAGCAGAAGTGACGTAATTTTGTTGTCGAAGGCGCAAAATTTGTTTTGTTGTCCTGCATTTGGAGCTATATATTCAAATGCCCCGCCATTCGACTTGATGGGCGTTTCGAGATTTCAGCGTGGAAACCGATGTAGCGAAAGGCCAGCTGTACGGTTGCTGGATTCGCATCCCTGCACAGAACATACTTTCTTTGGAGGCCGACAAAAGCTTTAGGTGTAGAGTGCTGATCCTAATGTCGGATGCCAAGCCCGTCGGCCAGCGCAGTCGCACGAAAACAACTACACAAATACCTGACGGTCGTACCTCACTACTTTTGACTAAACAAATTAAGAAGCGTTGAAGCTACCCGCGTCACCAACTTCAGACAAACTTCAACAAGCAAGAAAGCACAAACTGTGAGGGGGGCGTATTTCAACAGGTGAACTTTACGAGTGCGCTTTTCGGCCCATTTCAAGACGTGCATTGCATTGCGAGTGATAGTGGCGTCAACGCCCCCTGTAGCAATGGGCGCTGAAAAGCAATGCATTTATGAATAATAATAAAATTAAATAAACTTCATTTTCTTAACTCGTCACGAATATATAAAATTGGCTAGGAATATTATTTTCGCTTAATGAATCTAACCGTGTCTCGCTTGAATTAAAAAACGCGTTTTTCTTTCCCAATGTTTGTTCCCTCCAAACATAGTCGCGCTTCAATCGCTGCTCCCATAACCCCCCATGCTGATGTCGGTGACAATCTGTACTGAACCGCTTTTCGCCCGAAGCTTCGCGACCTATTTGAATCGACCTTGCTCTCGCCGTCAGCGCGCGGAGCGAGATAGCAGCGCCCCGGTGTGGCACCGCAGCCGCTCCGGCCACCTAAGCCGTGGTCCGCTTACTTTATTGGCCGACAGTAGCATAGCGGTATGTGCTGCCGGCAAGCAGCACCAGCTTAGGGTGCCAACGTCGTATGCCACCAACGACGTGCAATGAGGAGAAACCGATGAAGCCGCATGGGCCACCAAGGCTGTTGCGCCCGCTTGGCTCCACCGATGTGAGCTCGTCACGTAGCATCGCTGTCAATGGGAATTTGCGTGTCGTTTTGCTGCTACAGATTCCAGGCGTTTTCTCTCATTGGAACGTTTGATGCTTTCGCACAAGAAAAAAAAAACCTTTTTTTTAGACTCATTCCTACCTCTGGTATGTCCTATTTCGTTCTCTGGTTTTCCTACTTCTGGAATGCTTATCAGTGTTGATGCACCTATTGCAACGTATTCTTCTCGTGCAGTGCCAAGCCAGCAGCCCTTGCCAACATGCAGCGTGCAAACAGAAGCATCGTTGCAAGAGTTCCGGGCCCCAAATATTGGTAATCATTTGATTTACTTGCACATATTTACTCGAATTTAGCGTGACAACGATTGTGCGGCACTCAACCGTGGTGCAGCGTGAATATGGACACGATGGTGGCGAATACGTGAGTAAAAAGCGGCGCGCATCCTGGCAAAGTATGACAAGCACTTTCGGCCTCTTTTATTGTTCTTTTTGCTTCTGGCGACGAGCGTACGCCCTGCAGAAAACGGGAGCAACGGCAAGTAAAAGCGTGCAATTTCTACTTAAATGGAATCTCGTTGCTGCCGTCGGCAAATAGCTTTATCAGGCGTAAGATAATCGGAAGCCCGCGCTATACAGTTAAACGCTCGCTTCGGACGCGGGTGATTGTACGTCACGCCGGCCGCCATTGGGTCTGTCGCGCTGTTCTTGAGACTCAAGCGAAGTTTTAGCGTGTGCCACCCCGCAGTTTGCCGCACAGTATAATGATAAATATTGGAGAGCAAGCCCTGTACCCACCACCATAATTCGGAGAATTCTTGTGGTCCCGTGAAATTTTTATGTTATTCGTATTTACGGCAGGGGATGACTTCAAGCAACAAAAATCTTCAAGAACAAAAAGACGCTTGTTTAAATTGAGTAAATGCGACACCGCTGCCCATATATTTCCCTTAGAGTTAGCCTTAGCCCAAAGTTATGACGCGTGGCGATACTGAAACTGCTTTCAATGCCGCATTCAAATATAAAGGCATTAGAATTAGTTTTACATGCTACGGTACTTGCACAAATCTTAACATCTCGGAAAGTAGTAAATCAGTCGCATTTCTTCTTGCTCTGCAGATGGGGAGGAGGATCATCCGGTACGCGATATTTCAGACGTGCGGACGCCGTCTCCAACCGCAAGTCATGCAGCCTGTCCCACGGATGGGCTTGAAGCAGCTCGCGGATCTAAAGGTAGGTGTCGAAAACTAGCAGCTTCTTTCAAGATTCGTACAGTTAGCCATCCCTCTGAACTCGAACTAGGCAAGCCAGTCATACTTACGTGATTATCCGATGCAACAACCATTTTGTGCTGATAATTGTTTGTAGACACTGCCAAGCGGCACATTGGAGCTCAATTAATTTTTATAGGCGTAACAATTGGTGCGTTTCACTTGAAATTTCTATAGCTATATCAATGGGCTAATGCGGTATTCAAATGCTAGCTCATTTTATCAGACACTCACTTACCCATGAACATTGTATCAAATTACAGCCGATTAATTGGCTTCTTTTTTCAAAGTTATTTTTCTTGCGCGCATCGCCAACAGCAAAAACAGCACCACAAAATTTTCTGTACAGATCTAGGCGTATTGGTATAAGTAAAATGAAGTCTTAAGCCACCTTGGGCATACCTCCTTGATAAAATGATGCCCTGTCCGTTTGTATTTTCTTATGTTGTGTCACAGCTCACAGCTGATCTTTTGTTTCTACAACGTGCTTACCACCACCAGTCGACGGATCTTAACGGGTGAAATCTTTTGAGACCAAGATCTGCCAGATCCGGTGAGACCTCGGTCCTTGGACATTTCGAGGAGAGCAGACCGCAACGCTAGGCCTAACGTAGGCGCCGCGATTACGGCGCGACAGCATCGCGTGCCGCACATGCCCACTGCACTGCTACCGCGACGATGGCTGCCCGAGATCCCCTGTCTGCTGCAGCATTGGATGAAACCACACCAGCCACCGCTATGGATCAAGAACCGACTCAAGACAACGAAGACGGGACTTGGTTTCTCGTGGCCCGAAAGCGCAAGAAACAGGTCCAAGCTACGTCGCGCTCGCCACCCAACACCGAACCCGCACAGCAGGACCACCTACATCTGAAATTGCGCAATAAGAGCTCGCAGCTGCCCCCGCTACCGATCGACGACTTGAAAGTGGTCTTCCGACCGAGAGATGGACTGAATCTCGGTGAGTGGCCGCAGCACTCTATAGCCAGAGCTATAGGCACAGCGGCTCAATTAAACGAGAGCACGCTCCACCAGCTAACCATCCGCATACGCCGAGAGCAGAACGTCCCAGTGGTCAGCACACCGGCCGAAGAACTAGCGGCAAGACTGCAGCTGATCAAGTCTATATGCCTGGAAAACAAGCAGTACGAGGTTCAGGCCTATGTGGCTGCTCCGGATGCTTCCTGCAAAGGAGTCATCTCCGGCATAGAAGAGAACACAACCCCGACAGCGCTGATGACAAATATCCGATCACCGATGGCTCAGGTCCTGCATGCAAGAATGATGGGAAATTCAGCCACGGCCATCATCACGTTCTCTGGCGCTCGGGTTCCCCGGTACATCTACTATTACGGGGCAGAATACCGGGGCTACATTCATAAACCCCGACAGCAGCTGTGCAGCGTGTGCCTCTCCACGGGTCATCGAGCAGATGTGTGCCCAACCCCGGATAAACCCCGGTGTGCTGCGTGCGGAAGTGCCAACCCCTCCGAATGACATGATTGCACGCTGAAATGTTTTCATTGTGGTGGTGAGCACCCCGCCACTGACTCTCGATGTCCTGTAAGGCAACGCAAACCCTTTAACAAAAGCCACGTGTTCCGAAAGCAGCAGAAAATGGCGGAGCAACAACTCCAGCACAAGAAGTCCGGCAAGGTAACGACATTCAACGGTGCGGCACCTACGACTACTGATGCAACACGTGGTCGTCCTCGCTACCGATCCCGGGGACACAGCCAGTCCCAAAGTCGCAGTAGGTCCAGGGTCCGCAGGCCGTCCAAGGACCAGGAGCAACCACGTGGTCGAAGCCGATCTGGGAGCCGCAGCCTGACGCAGCAGAAACAGCAACCGAAGGAACCTCAGGCCGCGTGGACGAAAACGACCGACCATCACACCAGGAAGGCGACAGCGGTGAGTTGGTCAGCGCAGTTTCCCCCTCTTTCCTCCTCCCTTCCTTCACCTCCGTCCACACAGCAAACAAACAAACAAAACAAACTGTCTCCCACAGCGACGCTTTCACTCACCCAGACACACACACTCGCACCTGAGAAACTCCCTCACAATTCCTGCACCAAACAAGAAGTGTGCGAAATGATAGAGGAAATGCGACTGTTTTAAGAGCGGAGATGCAAAAAATGAAGGAAGAGATCATGGCTGATGTCAAGCACATGCTACAACAGGTCATACAACAAGCCATGACTGACATGAAACAATTCATCAGTGCAACTTTTGGCTCAAATTTCAGCCATCAAAACGACTCACTTCCACATGACACTAACGCCACTAGAGAACCAAGAAGGTCACACCCTTATACCCGTCCGGCTCGTACAACACCTGCCCTTACCAGCGAGGCGGTATCAACCAATCATGGCCAGCAAACCTAAGAGGCGCACTACCACCACCTTCCGGATGTGGCAATGGAATTGTAGAGGGTACCGAAGGAAGAAGGGTTCCCTCACACAGTTCCTAGCCACACTTCCTCACCCACCAGACGTTATAGCACTTCAAGAAGTACATTGCCCTCCCACACTCAGTGGATACAATGCATACACCGACAAGCATGACACCACCAAACAACCACTAGGTGCCACCCTTGTGTCCAAACAAATCGCAGTGATCGAGCACACGCTCGACAGCTCTCACATTCCGCATGTGCTCTTAGAAATTGTACCTAGGAATCGATATGAAACCAGCTTGTTTTTACTTAATATCTACAGTGCACCCAAATCACGACGAGACGACTTCGGACAACTTTTTTCGGCCGCCAGTAAACAAGCCAAAAAATTGATTATTCTGGGAGATTTCAATGCGTCCCACCCAGCCTGGGGATACCAAACAGAAACACCAAAAGGCCGCCGTCTAGCCCACGCCATGAACCTTCATCAATTCACTCTGCTGACCTAACCTGACAGACCAACCAGAACGGGTAACAGTGTAAGCAGGGATACCTGCCCTGACCTAACAATGGCCAAGGGGTTGACTCAATGTTCCTGGAACAACCTAATGGAGAATCTCGGCAGTGACCACAGCATTGTAGCCACAGACGTCCAACTGGTGGCCATACGCACCCCAGAACGTTCAATTAAATTAACAAACTGGGACACTTTCCGGCGCAGCGGAACCAAATCTGAACAACACGACCCGCCATCTCTACGCGAGTGGACACAACAGCTACAAGCAGATTTTAAAGCTGCCACTAAGCAAATTACTGCAACAACGGAGACACCGGATGTGGACAGACATCTGCTCCATCTCTGGGATGCTCGAAGAGGTCTGACCAAACGATGGAAGAGGCAGAGGCACAACCGTAGGCTGAAACAAAGAATCGCCCGGATCACAGCAGAAGCTGAAGAATACGCCACCAGCCTCACTAATAGTAATTGGCACAACCTCTGCGACTGCCTTAATGGCACACTAAGTACTTCCAAAACGTGGTCCCTCCTCAGAGCACTACTCGACCCAACGCACACAAAAACGCACACAACGAACACAGTCCGCACTATCATCCACAAAGAACAAATGAATGATGACGCACTCCTCCAAACACTGCAACAAAGATACATTGCTACAGGCCACCGACCGGAGTACAAAGACTATCCACACGAGGAAGAAACCCAATTGGACGGCGATATTACAGTGACAGAAGTGAGGGCAGCCCTACACGGCATAAGACGAAACACGGCCCCCGGAGCAGACGGCATTCACTATGCACTGCTACGCAACCTCGACGACCAGGCCATACGGCAACTCACTGCATACTACAACGACAATTGGCAAAACGGAACGCTTCCACAGGAATGGCGACACGCCGATATCACCTTAATTCCGAAACCCGGGAAACCGCTGTCCCTCCAAAATCTCAGACCCTTTTCCTTGACTTCGTGTATTGGCAACCTCTTCGAGCACGTAGTTCTAAATCGCCTCCAGCCTCACTTCGAAGCGAACCAATTCTTTCCCAATACCTTATTCGGCTATCGACCAGGTCTGTCTGCGCAGGACATACTCCTACAACTTAAGGAGGAGGTTGTGGATGGTCCAAGTAAAGCTCAAACAAGAGCCATTCTGGCGTTGGAACTCAAAGGAGCCTTCGATAACGTCTCACATGACCTCATTCTAAACAACCTTGCATTCTCCCGATGCGGAAAGCGCATCTATGATTATGTCCGAGCCTTTTTATCTGACCGAACAGCCACCATCGGCCTAGGTGATATTCGGTCTGATATCATAAAACTTTCCGGCAGAGGCACTCCCCAGGGTTCGGTTCTCTCACCCACCCTGTTCAACGTGGCGATGGCAAAGCTACCACCGCTCCTCGAAAAACTTCCGAACGTGCAGCACGCCCTGTACGCCGATGATATTACAATCTGGGTGACCACAGGGTCAGACGGCGCCAATCAAGACGCACTACAGGAAGCCGTAAATATAGTTCAAGAGTATGCAACAGCCGGAGGACTCACATGCGCGGCTGAGAAGTCGGAGCTCCTGCTTGTATTCAAAAAACGGAACGAGGCCCATATTCCACCAGCCATCACATTGCATCTCAATGGCAACGTTATTCCAAGGGTAGACAGACTACGTGTACTAGGACTTCACATACAACACAACGGGAAGGCCACACATACCCTACACGTGTTCCGCCAACAACTTACCCAAATAACGCACATGATAAAGCGCATTACAAACCGCCGACAAGGACTGAAAGAAAAATACGTACTCCGAATCGTGCAAGCCCACATAATTAGCCGATTAACCTACCACTTCCCCTATCATAATCTGACTCAGACTGAGATGCACCAGATGGACACATTCCTCCGTACGGCACTAAAGGCAGCGCTGGGACTACCCCAACATGCGTCTACGCAGCTCCTACTACGACTGGGGGTCCACAACACCATCTGCGAACTAGTTGAAGGTCATTTTAACAGCCAATTGCAACGTCTGCAACGAACAATGCAAGGGTGCCACATTCTATCCTGGCTAGGATACCAAATACCAAGAAAACCACAACAGGAAAACCGCACACTTCTTCCGCTTAGCATTCGCAACAAAATTCACGTGGCCCCAATTCCCCGGAATATGCACCCTGACCGTCATTAAGGTCGACGAAAGGCAAGAGCACAAGCCCTGGCTCGCCTATTTGGCGATGACAAATCAAACACTCCAGTCCTATACACCGACGTGGCCCGCTACTCACAGAAACGTGCCCTATGTCTAGTCGTACTAGATAGTGCAGACATTCTGAGAGCTCCGGCCACGCTCAACACTGTGGACAGTGGCACAGCGGAAGAGGCTGCTATTGCCCTAGCCATCGTACATGCTTCAACCATGCCGGCGCTGGATGGACCTATCACAGTGGTCACTGATTCTCAGACCGCCCGCAGGACTTTGGCACAAGGGAGGGTGACACCCTACACACACCGCATCCTTACATCATTACACCCCACAGCGTTACACAGGGTGCGTATCGTCTGGACACCTGGGCACGCTTCTCTCCATGGTAATGAACGCGCTAATGCGGTAGCCCGAGAGCTCGCTAACCGGGCGCCATTGGAAGAGCTGTCCAACCCAGACGACGCACCGACAGAACCACTGAACTACACTGAAACTCTACAATATTAGAGATACCAAGAGACACTTCCCTCCACCACATAATCCCCTTAATCGAGAAGATGCCGTCGCGCGGCGACAGCTTCAAACTAATTCATTTCCCTGCCTCTTTTATCTTCACCTCTTTCACCCCACACAATATCCCTCATACTGTCCCTATTGTGGAGCAAAGCCCACAGTATGTCATGGCACGTGGGAGTGCCCACACCCTCCGGGCTACTCCCCTATTCCTTCACCTTCCCCTTCCTCCTGGGAGACTGCGCTGACCAGCTCAGACCCGCAAGAGCAGCGACGGCTGATCCGGCGGGCACGCGGAGTGGCGCGAGCCAATGGGCCCCTGAACTAAGGGCTCCACCCTGCGAGGAAGTCGCCCAAACTCATGATAAATAAATGTTTTCTCTCTCTCTCTCTCTCGCCCATCAAGATGTTCTCTCGATACAGGTGCTCTGGCAGACCGAATCGATCTCAATACATGTATTCAGACGTATCTTAAAGAAATGGCTTCAAACGGCGCAGCAAATATATTTGATCTAAAACATCCTTAATATCATGTTTTATTTAAACATGATATTCTATCTAAGAAGCATGTTTATGTTCAGAACGGTATTAGTGTCGCAGGTAGTACAGTACCTAGCAGTGACGAAACCAATTGGACCAGATCGCAGCTCCTAAAAATCTGTTTGGTTTTTCAACAGCGCAGATCCACAGCCGAGTAACACGCCTTCTGCCAGCGAGCGAATTGTCTACCAAGCTGAAAATTAGGACGTCGGCGCGGATAGAGTGAGAAATATTTCAGCTGGTTTAGTAGGGCAGCATGTCTGCTCGAAGTGTGGGTATTTCTGCACCACGTTCAGTTTGTTTGCACAACATACGAGAACTGTACATAATGGCACTGTGACTTCGTTTGTGTGCAGCATGTGTGGAAGTAATTATTTCTTTCTGAAACATTATCAGGAGCCCCACAGAAGATGTAAGATTAAACATTCGGAAAGTAATAAGTCACGAAAAATAGTTAATTCAAATGGTGCAACAATTGATCGTGATCTCGTCCCTGTGTCTCTAGAGCAGCAGCCGAACAACTATGGCATCGTAACCAGTATGATGTTGGGTCTATGCCGGTGACTAGAAGGTTGACATAAGTGTCCGAAAACATGCATTGACGACGTCGTTCAAGAAGTAAGCAATATGTTTGCCATAGCTGAATTTCCCATAGACAAAGCTAATATTAGAACAGACAGGCTTCGGAAGCGTTGCTACGAGAACGCTGGCATATACGTGGCTCTAACTGAAGTGCAGCTCGAAGGAACAAAAAATTGTAAAGCTTGAAGACCTAGCAAATCATTTGAAGCACCCGGAGATTGTCACCCACGTGAGAAACCTTCGTCAAAGCAAGCATGATTCCATACTTGAAGATTTTGTGACCGTAGTAGATTTCGTTCCCACCCAATTTTTCAGAAGCAAAATAATATCCTGCTCAGCCTCTACTACAACGACGTTGAATTAGCAAATCCCATTGGTATGAAGAGAGGAAGCCGAGGAAAATTTGGTATGTTTTACGTATCGCTTCTAAATCTCCCACCTCATGAACGCTCCAAGCTAAGCAACATATTTTGCTAGGAGTTGGCTACACTTCCCATTTGATACAAAACACAGCACGTCTGGAATTTTTTCATAATTTCTCAACAGTGCTAAAGGCTCTAAGCACTGAAGGGATGAACTTTCGCACGCGCCGGGGCACAGAAAACTTTTTTTGGTGCTCTCACAACCTTGATAAGCTATGCTCTGGCTGTACATTCATTAGCTGGTTTTAAAGAATTGTTTGGCCCTGCACGGTTTCGTTTCTGCCGCACATGTCTGGTGCAAACGGCCGACTATGCACGGCCCATTCGGCATAGTGAGTGCATTCTCAGGACGGAACGCGGGGCAATAATTGCACAGGTGGAGCAGCTGAAAACAAATTACATGCGCTGCAGGCCGAACTGAGCTGTCGAAGGAGTTTAGAATAAATGGAGAGTTTGTTTTGACAAAAGATGTTTTGTATGATACGATGCATGTTTTACTAGACGGAATTCTACCGAAAAAATAGCACTTTTTTTAAAACTGCAGTTAAAGGGTAAGCCTAATTTTCCCGCAAAGAATTAAATGATGGCATTAGCACATTGTTTTCATCGAGCGGTAAGCAGCAGTGACCGGCCAAGGATGTTCGAGCTGGATCGAACTGTTATTATTTCTGCGAGGGCATCGCTGGTGCTAATACTGCACCTTCTGCTGATTCTGACATCTTTCTTACCGAAAAATTCAATGCATGTGCGAAGCCTTGTCCCGTTAGCGCAGATTATTCAAATAATACTGTCTCCGGTTTTGACAGCAGAGGCCGTTGGCGGCTTAGAGAAACTGATTGCTGATCACCAAGAAATGTTCTTTAAATGCTATAGAGATGGATCAATGTTTTCCAAGCGACACATGCTTCTGTAGATTGTCGTACAAATTAAAACCCACGGCCCGGGCCGCCATCACTGGACTATGCGATTGGAAGCCAAGAATGCTCTCCCCAAGTCAATTTTTTTTAATTTCAAGAACTTGCCGTTACCTGTCAGTGACTTCCTTCAGACAAATAAATCACATGCTCTTTGGAACGACGATAGTACTCCAAGGACAGGGGACGCTATTAATAAATTAAGCTTAGTCCGCGGTGCTCCCTATGTCCCCGATGAGAAACTTTGTGAAGCTGGACTGCCTCATTGTGATGTCGGCAAGGTTACCCTCTCTGTTGGGTCTGTGGGCGCACGGAACGTAATGCTCAGAGTGAATGACGTAGTTCCCAGTAGTACACCCCATCGGAACCCATGCTTTTGTAGAATATCCGACATAGTTTCCTTTGTAGCTCATATATTTTTATTATGCAACGTACAGAGTAACATAGCATATGTGAAAGAAGTTAACGCACTTTTGTGGAGGGAGGCTTGTCACGAAACTGTAACTACTCCTGCGAGCTTCGTGCTTTCGCGGCATGTGTTCGTGTACGAAAGGGATAGTGAATATTCATTGCTCAAAGTATCTACACTGCTTCCCACTTAGGTTCAATACAATAACAGAAGTTCGCCGTGCACAGTTTGTATAAATATATCCGGTCACTGTAAAATAATTCCTGCTATGTAAAACAATACAACAATCTATAAAAATTGATGTTTAGCTGTCAGCTTTGGTATGTTGAGTGCCGTACGCTATTTGTTATATCATCGGGGCACATGATATTTTGTGTGGTTATTGCGTGATGTCCATGTGCGCTCTGTGTATGTATGTATGTGTGTGCGGGCGTGGGCCTCCTTATTTGCGTTTGCATGCGCGCGAGTGCGTGTTTGAGCGCTCGCGGCGCGTGTGCGTGCCTGCGTGTGCGTGAACGTGTGTGCGCGCTTGCGGTGCATTCGTGAGCGCATGTGAACGTGTACGCGTGCGAACGTGTGTTTTCGAGTTTCAGCATGCACGATTGCGAACAAATGTGTGCGTGGTTGTGTGCGCATGGATGTATGTGCGTGCGTATTGTGTGTGTGTGCGCGCATGGATGTCTGTACGTGCATGTGTGCGTATGTGCGCATGGATGTCTGTGCGTGCATGTGTGTGCGTGTGCGCATGGATGTCTGTGCGTGTGTTTTTGTGCGTGCGTGTGTGCGCACGCGTACGACGGATAGAGAGAGAGTACGTGCGTGTGAGGGAAAGTGCGTTTGTGTGTGAGGGAGACAGAAAGAGTGGGTGTGTATGACGGAGAGAGCGCGTGTGCATGCACGAGGGAGAGAGTGTGTGTGCGTGCGAGGGAGAGAGTGTGTGGATGCTAGTGCCTTCGTTTTTGCATATGCAAGCCCGCGAGTGTATGTATGGGTGCGTGAGCGGTGTGTGTGCATGCCTGCATCTGTGCGTGCGTGAGCGTGTGTGCGCGTTAGTGTATGTGTGTGGGCGCTTGCCTGCCTGCGGTGCATACATGGCGGCGTGCGAATGTACACGTGTGCGACAGTGCGTGTTCTTGTTTCAGCATGCATGCCTGCGGACAAAAGTGTGTGTTTGTGTGCGCATGGATATCTGTACGTGCGGTGGCGAGAGTGTGTGTGTGTGTGTTAGGAAGAGAGTGTGTGTTCGGGCGAGGGATAGAGAATGCGTAGGTGTGTGCGTGGCGCGGGTGTTTGTGTGTTTGCGGGTGTGAGCGAACATTTTCCTTCTTACAGCTGCGCTTTGAAACAAACGCGATGTGGAGATCATTAAAACCCATATTTAAATCCACGAGACAAGAAAGAATGACCACTGCATTTCTAGCATTATCTCTTTCCTATAGCGAAACCGATAAAAAAATAAGAAAGCGCCTGTGACATCAGTATTGCCACGCTTGGCTGGCACGGCTCCGGAATAAGCTGCCAAGCGGTTCACCTTCGTTATCTTGCTGCCATCGGCGGCAGTGCTATGTCTTGAGGGCAATGACGCACTATATCTGCACTATCATTCCATGGTGTATCGTTTCTGTGACCACGCAAGCTCTCGGCAGCGCACGTTCGTTGCTACATTGGCATTTCAACTTTAAACGGCTTGCCTTCAGAAAAACAACGTGAATAAAAATGGACAGTCATCGGGCCGCAAGGAACATGCTCACGAAGCCGTACCATTCATGACAATATCTCAAAAGAGGGAAGCGGTCAGGTCGATGTTACCCACGATCTTTTTCCGCGTCAGTTACGCTTAATTGCACAATATTTGTTCTTAGCTCTTGCAGAAGCATTTTAATAAATATATTTCGCTCAACTACACCATATCGAAAACAGGCTCCAAACTACTCATTTGCTTTAGCCACCCAATATATTTATTTGACAAGATAATTAACATTCATTCGTGAATTACGCACACAACTGCTCAACTTGCTCCGTATCCGGAGGTTACCATATGAACACTCGAATAAAAACAATAATGTCAGGAAGATTTACATTGGTCTATTTCTTAACATTTGGTGCCATTAAAAAACACCACCTGTATATTGATAGTGCAATATGTTTCTGATAAGGAAGGAAGGAAGGAAGGAAAATTTTATATGGTCCTGCAAGTAGTGATAATTAAGCAATAAGCGGGCCGCTCCAACATCGGGACCGGAAGGCCAAGCCTCACGGCCACGTCGTGAGCCTGCTGGACAGCCCAGAATTGTTCATCCAGGTCCAGGCTGCGAAGTGCAGCTTCCCACCTGGACGCATCCTTGATCGCCGAGTCTGACCTTATCCTGATCCGACCCTGATCTTATCAACCCTAGGTATGAGATCGCCATTTCTTGTACGAAGCTGAACGCTCAGCTGGTCCACGGGGATCCACCCGCTTGGCTTGGGTCCGCTTCTAGTGGGAGTGTACAGCAACAGCTCCGACTTGGAGGGGGAGCACCTTAACCCCATCGGGTCCAAATAATTCTCAATTGCATCTACTGCCTCCTGCAGAACACTTTCGATATAGCCCTCACCATCACCGGGACACCATATGGTCACGCCATCTGCATACATGGTGTGCCTAATCCCCTCAATCTCCAAGAGCTTTTTGGTCAATCCGACCATGGCTAGATTGAACAATGTGCGCGAGATGACGGGCGCCGGAGTAGTGCCCCTGTCTCCAAGATTTAACGTCTTTGACTCCGCAACCTTCAAGCTAGCCTTCGTGCCTGACAGGAAGGACCTGACATAGTCATGAAAGCGCGCGCCGAGGCCAAGATCAGAAATGGACTTAAGAATACAAGAGTGCCGAACGTTGTCAAAAGCCTTCTCCAGGTCCAGCCCTAGGATGGCCTTAACGCCCCTTCCATCTCCATCAATGACCTGATGCTTGATGAGCTTCATTGCGTCTTGAGTCGACAGCCCGGTCCGAAAACCAATCAAAGTGTGGGGGTAGACCTGGTTTTCCTCAAGGTACCTTGTAAGCCGATTAAGCACCGCATGCTCGGCTACCTTGCCCACACACGAAGTGAGCGAAATAGGCCTTAAGTTATCAATGCTCGGGACTTTGCCAGCCTTAGGAATTAGCACCGTAAGAGCTGTCTTCCACTGCTCCGGAACCACCCCGTCTCTCCACATAGCGTTAACCTGCCCGGTAAGGGTTTCTGATAAAGCAGGTGCGAATCCTTGGCCAGGTTTTCTTGAGGCAATTCAAGTTGATGAACTTAGAACGCATGTGCCCAACCAGACACCTCTTTCTCTACAGCGCATTCTCCTACATTGTGCAAGAACCCACCGTGGTTGCTCAGTGGCTATGGTGTTGGGCTGCTGAGCACGAGGTCACGGGATTCAATCCCCGCCACGGCGGCCGCATTTCGATGGGCGCGAAATGGGAAAACACCCGTGTACTTAAATTTAGGTGCATGTTAAAGAACCCGAAGTGGTCGAAATTATTCCGGTGTGAGGGCGCTGGGCGACTGGAAAACAGTGAATTAGGGTTTGATTTATCTTGCACGAGTAAGTGACAAATCGGTCAATCGACGGTCCCCGGACTGATGTATGACTACGACATTCTGCCACTAGCGAACAATTCATGTGATTTAGACGCCTGCGAATATTTCTGGCAACGCAGCGAAAAAACCTAGGCTTTAAGTTTAGCACAGAGGAATCGGGAATTATGATCTTCAATGAAAATAGGAATAATTACGACAGCAAACAACACTGCCTTCGTTCTGTGCAGCTGTGTTGCATTATTAGTTTTACTGTTTGGCTCAAGTTACGTGGGACACCCTGTAAATACGCATAGGTATTTACAGTGTTTGACTATGGGTATGACTGGATGTTCAATTGACACCATGTAATTATTCGTCTTTTGATTAAAGATCATAATTCCCGATTTGTCTGTGCTAAACTTAAGGCCTAGGTTTGTCGCTGCGTTGCCACAAATATACACAGAGTCCAGGTGAGAGAGAGTGATTACGGAGGTGAAAAGGCGGTATTTTCTCCAATAATATATGAATTAATTATTTAGTAATAAATAATTCATTCATTTATAAAGAAACTGGAGTACTGAGTACTGGGAGGAGCACGTCTTAGCACAATGCACAAAGGGCG
Organism: Dermacentor variabilis; assembly: GCF_050947875.1. NCBI lineage: Eukaryota > Metazoa > Arthropoda > Arachnida > Ixodida > Ixodidae > Dermacentor > Dermacentor variabilis. The sequence goes on from NW_027460280.1 coordinate 13,255,683, forward strand.
AAGGACATTAAGAGAGAAAAAGACAAGAGTCCTGGTGGCAGGCGAAGTCCCTAATGAGGGTCTACAGAATACAAGAGGGGGTTGGTGAAACCAGTTGAATTCCAGTGTAGATGTGTCATGTGGCAAGCAAACAATTGGCAGTCACCACCCAACATCGGTCCTTTGTAGTGGTAAAGGCGCCTGCAGTTCATGGTAATAAGCGCTTCCTGAATACCATTCTCGGCAAGTATTTCGTCATTGGCCATATCTCGTTGTAAGTTGTCACATATCTTAAACGTAAGCAACACTACCACATTTTACCATGCGCATCCCTTCAGAACTGAGTTTACTGTACGGGAACGCCAGGCATAATAAGACGTTAGAAGACAGGGTGCTGTCTCGGGTCTCCTAACAATCATATCTATCAAAATGCATTAGTAACTATCTTGTCGTTTCTAGGCCTCGTTAGATCTACGGAGGCTGGACGCTCAACGCCTGACGATCCACGCTCGGCTCCAGGAGCTCAGTATTAGCCGCTTGGATGGCAGACTGCGCTCGGAGAAAAATGTCTCGGGAACTTGTCTTAAGTACAATATAGGCGAAGTCATATACAGCGAAGACTTCCGTGCATTTTTGTTCTCCACGAACAAAAACTATCATTATCAATGGCTCATACCTCCGTAAGCAATCATGCTTGCGTAAGCAAGTTACAAATGCAATGCCTCATAGCCCCGTAAGGTAGAGGCTGCAAGCACTCAGCAAAGTGAAGCAATCACTGCTTACATTCTTTCTAATAACGTATACAACATACAAAACAGCATGTCGAAAAACGTCGTCATCAATGGCTCATACCCCTTAAGCAAGCAAAGAATGCAATGACTCGTAGTCCCGTAGTCACCGCTGTAGTCGTAGACGCAGAGTCCGAAATCAGAACCACATGCAGTGTATACACCAAGCACTCGGAAGTAGCGCAGGAAGTAGCGATTGCGCTGGCCCTCCAGGAATGCGAAGTCGTACTAAGTGACTCGCGAACGGCAGTAAAGAATTACGCCAAAGGTCGAATTTCCAAGGAAGCCCTGTCCATTCTGGCCAAAGCGGGCAGATCCAAAACCACGAGCTCGAGGATCATATGGTTCCCCACGCGCGTCACCACGGAAGGCGACGCGCTCCCGAACCTAAACGAGACGGCGCGAGACGTGACCCGGCGCGCCGAACAGGGCAACGCCTCTCGCACGATAGCGAACGCTGCTCGAGCAGAACGGGACAGGTTCGCCAGATACAATGACATAAACAGTGCATATTTGAACGCCAGAAGGATATGCCCACCGCCGAGTTCCAAATTGAACAGGAGGCAGGCCGTCGCATGGAGACAACTCCAGACGAACACATTCCCTAATGCATTCCGTCTGAAACGTATCTTCCTAGATAAGCATCAGGACGACACGTGCAAATTGTGCCAGGAAGGACCAGCAACACTCAAACACATGCTGTGGGAGTAAAATGTAGTTATAGGAGGGATGGCAGTTACTCCGGAGACCCTGTCGTCGAGGTGGGCCGCCGTACTGCGCAGCTCAGACCTCGGAATCCAGACGTGGGCAGTGCAGCAAGCCTGTGAGGCGGCGTTGAGGCAGGGCCTTGATGTCCCTCCGTGCGAGACCTGAGCCCGGGTCGCGTTAAACCTTGCCGGACGTATAAGAAAGTTGTATTCAACCATCCATCCATCATAGTCCCATAATGTCCATGGCTACTCACTTTACCTGAATTAGCTGTAATGACACTACCTCTGTTCTCGTTGTCGGTGACTTCAATGTATACTTGTCAGTACAGAAAAAGTAGCGGTTTACGCGTTCCCTGTTGCCGACATATCCCTTGCGATGCTGCACTAATCGGGCCCAACCAACCACCCAGCCGCACGTATCCAGCTTTTCTGGACATGAGGGTTTAGTTCGCGTGAGTGCCACCACGTGGCGTACTAACCTTAAACTTTTCAAACTTCCCGCGGTGACGCGTGATGACGTCAACCAAACAAAATAAAAAAAAAATAAAAGCTATCCCTGCGCATTGAACTTCGCCACAATGCTTGTCCCGCCGGTGTTATCAGTGTTCTTGATCAAGCGTATTCGCTCGTCGCCTAGAAATTACTCGTCATCCTAAGAGCGTTTAGTCGCGACGAGCAATGGTTGATTCTGGGCTTTTGATGCGGTTCTTTTTTTTTTCTTTTTTTTTCTTTTCCTTTTCTTTTTTTTTTCATTCTACGGAGTAAAGAAGCTAGCCTAATCGTCAGAAGTACTTCGGGGCAGCCTTTCTTCAGTCGGCATACATTGTTAACGTCCGAACATCGCACAGCGCCTACTAGAGACGCCGTCGTGGACGGATTTTGATTTTCCACTATCGAATTCGTTAAGGTGCACAAAATTATTTCACTAGCGACATTGCAATGCGCACACATGGGCCACCGCCGCAGCTGCAAATCTAGATGTGCTTAAGCATAAAGACATATGCATGGATAAGTTGGTTTTTCACCTTAACACAAAAGTCACGATACAAGAGTTGAGCAAACTGTCCCTGTGTCGTCGCAGGCTGTGAGACCGGGCTAGTTGGTATTCCATGCTAAAGTGACTAGCGCAAGAGTGGACACGGGACACTAGAGGCGACAAGGATAAGCGCGCAAACATCCAACTGGGCGCTTGTCCTTGTAGCGTCTTTAGTGTTCCCTGTCCACTCCCTGTCCACTTCAGTTTGTGTCGTTGTCCGTTAGCACGCTATAGCCGAAGCTGTTCGCAATATTACGTCTCCATTTACTGGCCACCAGGCCAGGTACACCATTGGGTACGACATATGCAGTACTTGCAGTTAGTTTCCAAAGTAGTCTCCTATGGCGGTTGTCCACGTGCGTGAAGCAAAAACGATATTTGAAATTATTGTGCAGTAATATATGCGGGATTTGTGTGTTCTCCCCATTCTCTACCATGTTGCCGTTCCGCCTTTATTATATAGCCGCAATGTAGACTAGCAGCTATCGAACGCCATAAAGGCTATCCACATACTCAAAGACCTCGCGCACAACTCCTGACGCTTAATTGTACTCAAGAGTTGTGCGACTACCCAGGACATCCTTAACGAATGTTACATAACACATTATGAGGTTTTACTTGCCAAAACCACGATTTCATTAGGAGGCACACCGTAGTGGAGGATTCGAGAATAATTTAGACCACTTGGGATTTTTTAACGTGTGCCTAGCCCTAAGTACGCGGGTTTTCGCATTTCACACCCATTGAAATACCGCTGCCGTGGTTGGGATTCGATCTCGAGACCTCGTGATTAGCAGCCGAACCCAATAAAAGCTAAGCAACTACGGAGGGGAAGGAATGTTGGCAGTAGGAGAAAGGTGACAGCCGGAAGGTGAGACAATTTGTTCCAATCCTCATTACGCGAAAATCGGTACCATCTGTTTTGTCGAAGAATGACACCGTAGAATGCACTGTATTCAATGAGTGAAAAAATTATGCGAATCCTATGTATGTGCGAATCGATGTAAGCAAAGCTTTCTGCGTTTGATGTCATTGTCATGCGTAATCTCCACAGAGTACGCAGGCACTCTCTAATGAAATGCTGTCAATGTTTGCCTGGTTACGCCTGCCATTGTGATGCAAATAAACGGGCGCCTTCAACTCTTTTTCTCAGAAAGAAACGCTGAATGAAATGCTGACGTGATCCTAAAGACGATCAACAAGCGCCGAAGTGCTCGATCTTACGACGCCCATATTCGTAAGCTTATATTCGTGATTTTTTTTTTGGGGGGGGGGGGTTGTGCTCTTGTACCCTAGAAATGTCCCTCGGACGTCTCTGACGTGCTCGTTTTTATTCTCAAGTACGCAATGAAAACTCTCATCACTGCAAGTTCATGATGTATTGGTGGCAGGCCACCATGGCGTGTCGCGCAAGTATGACCACGCTGATTCGTTTGGGTTGACATATACTATTTTGTGCGTCATACTTCCCCACATTCATTTTTCAAACTATGCCAGAGCTCGAAAAGGGCGGCCAACTCACTACGTCCCTTTCCTCTGTTTACTTCCGCAAAATGTGTGTTTATCGCTGTGGTTACCAAATACGCCCAGCGGTATGCTACGACACAAGCCTTTCTGGCGGCTGAGCAACTGAAGTCGCAGGCTTTATTCAACATGGCGTCGACGTTCTATATGGCTATCCTCAATTACTTTTCGCGGACTTCGCTCACCGCCTTTTCTCCAGTGTCATCTCTTACGCTACTAGCTCCTGCTAGACACAACACAAACACGCAACGACCTTAATGAAGTATCAATTACACGCTAATTGACACACTGTCGACGTATATTTCCGCTGAGCACCAGGATGGGAGCGTTGTCCTGTCTATGGTGACATTATCCGTCTACAGCCTCGCTCAACAACGCCGCTCGTTACTCATCACGTTTTTTTTTGTCGGCAAGAGTATAGTGTATTTCCTCCGAATGTGCTTTCGGCTTTAGACGTGACCTTGCACGCCCGCTTACCAGAGAGCACAGAAAGCTGTCTTCACAAACAAACCACCGAGATTCGAGCCCATCTCCCAAATGCTCCATCTTGCATTTGGGAAATGGGCACGCTAACCATTACGCTACCACCTGCCTCCACCAATTTCTGTTTATCTATCTGCCTGGAGCAATTGCCGGACTTGTTCGCCAGGCTAAACCCGCCTGCTGCTACAATTCACCACCACCACCACCACCATCCCACTTCACGTTTTTGCCGCAGACGCAGGCAGAATGGATGCAGAAACGAAAAAAAAGTAAAGATTGCTTGAGCGGCCAGCTGACACATGACCTTAACTTTGGCAGGTTATTCTCAATGGAGCGCATGTAGGCTTGCGGCTGTGTGCAGATTGTGGGTCGCCTTAGCTTTATTGTAAATTTGCTTTCACCGACTCTTTTCAGCTAGAACTCAAATGCCGGACAAAAATGATACCTACCGTTGAATATTTTTTTCTTGGTTTCAACCAAAAACGCTGATTTACACAAATAGTGATCTTTTTAAGAAATGGCATAAGGATACTACATTTCGGGTCATGTCGTTGTGTCAGTACGGGCCGGCACCACGTATCGACGAAAGGGCATCACAATGCCGATGCACGCGGCAGGTTACTGAATGAAGAAATCAGGAAGCGACTGTTTTTCAGTTCTCGCAACACATTGTAACAGACACGAAAGGCACGGACAAGAAGAGAAGAAAGAGAGGACGAAGAAAACGAGGAGTTAGAGAGGCCGGGCTGCGCTACGATCACGCTACCATCATCGTCCAATTCTCCTGTAAATAAAACCATTTCTTCGCAACTCCTCGTAACAGTTGTGGTGAAAATGTGCTGCGTAATCGACACCCGAGGACGGAGGCTGAACCACAAGTTTTTCGACGGAGCCGTCGCCTTGCTGGACTCCCACCGAATCTACCGGAGTTGAATATGTCCCACGACGCAGACGAACAGCGGCCCATTCCGACTGCTGCCCCAAGTTCTGCTCTGCAACTGAGAGATGCGCGTCCCTTCGCCGGAAGATCGGACGAAGACGTCGAGGAATGGCTCATCCATTATCACCGGGTGAGTGCCGCCAACAGGTGGAACAGCGCTTCTCAGCTTTCGAACGTCGTGTTCTTTCTAACCGATACTTCATTGGTGTGGTTCGACAACCACGAGGAAACATTCACAACATGGGGAAGATCTGTTTCGGAAATCAAAGAGCGATTCGGTGACTCCGCGACGAAAAAGAAAAGGGCAGAACAGACGCTACTGCAACGTGCGCAAGTACCAGGCGAAACCTGCACGACCTACATTGAGGCAGTAATAAAGCTGTGTAGGATGGTGGACTCTGGAATGTCCGAGGAAGACAAAGTCGGGCACATCCTAAAAGGAATTGCCGAGGATGTTTACAATTTCCTCATTGCAAAAGACAGCCTGGCTTCCGTCGCTTACATCATTCGGCACTGTCGTACTTTCGAGCAACTAAAGACGAGGCGCATAACGCCGAAGTTTGGCAGGCTAGCCAATGTAACGACAGTTGCAAGCGTGGACAGCAACCAGCCCCTTGATCTTGAATCAACGATCCGACAAATAGTTCGAGAAGAACTCAGCCTGCACGCGCAAGTGACATATCCAGGCACTCGTAGCTTCCACCTACCACCAGATTTTGAGCCAAACGTGGCATCCTTCTCCCCGTATCCTGCGGCAAGGGGCACTGAGGATTATGAACTCGCGCCCCGACAGCAGTCACGTCTCTACGACAGAGGCCCTACTTATGGCGCTCGGCCACAACAAGAGCAGCCGCGTTCTAACCCCCGAGGCCCTGCGACTTCTGTCAGGCCACGACAAGAACAGCACCGACCCTACTACCACGACGCGACTTATGAAAGATATAACGGATTTCAGCAAGCAGCAGAGACACGTTGTCCACATGACCACGAACTTTCTCGCCGCCCGCAGCCGTCTACCATTCGTTTCGAGGTAGACGCTGTGAACCGCGACCCTCCCGTGTGCTATAACTGTCGTTCCACAGGCCATATAGTTCGGTATTGTCGCCAAGCCCGTCAATCACGTAGGACACCATCGATGTTCTCGCCACCCAGAACCCGTACTTCATATGACCTGCGGACGACCGATTTGCTTCCAAGGGATCACTTCTCACACGAGACCAGACGCAGCGATTCGCCAGCATCTGAGCAGAGTTTCACGCCTCCAAATAGCCGTCCGCGTCGCTCTGCGTCCCCTCGGCGCCGTTCTTCCTGACCGCCCCCGGGAAACTAGCATCCGCGGCCAGTGGATGTGTGGTCGCCGGACGGTCTTTGCAAGAAATACCTCTGCCTGTTGTGATGTTCAAAAACACAGTGAATGTCTCGATTGACGGAATACCGACCATGGCGTTAGTTGATACTGGGGCGACTGTGTCTGTGATGAGCCTCGCTTTGAAAAACCGGCAAGGCCACAAAGTTATGTTTTCTTGGAACGACGGTATTACCTTTCGTGGAGTAGGCGGCGAGTGGTTTCATCCCCTTGGTGTTTGTGCTGTGAGTGTTTTGTTGGCTGGGAAAGTGTTTGTGTCGGAATTCCTTATTCTTTCTCGTTGTTCGCACGACGTTATTCTTGGTATCGATTTTCTTGAACAGTGCGGCGCTTCCGTGGACTGTGGTTGTGGCGAAATCTCATTGAACAAGTTATTTATATCAGCACATTCTGAACAAAGCTTGGGTAGTGAAGACAAGGACACAGACACAGTCAGTGTTCTTGATGAAGTGATTGTACCATCGTGGTGCCTGACGCCCGTTCGTGTTTCTACAACTACTGTTGATACTGATTGTGTTGACCTTGTAGTTAGGCCTCTCCGCATAAACGGTGCTAAAAAATATACTTGTGCCCTGCTCTGTCGTGTGAATGACGAAAGGAGTCGCCACATTGTGGGCGCTGAACTCTTCCGCCACGCCGGTTGTCCTTCCTCGCGGTATGAACATCGCTCTTTTCGATGAAGCCGCATGTACTTCAATAGCGGCACTAACTACGGACGTTTCTACAGCTTGCTCTCCTTGCGATAATCGCCATTCTGAAGAGCTAATGCTCGGCATGATCAGCAAGGCTCTCGGCACATCGGAACGGCAAGCACTGGTACATGTCCTTGCCAGACATGAGGCTGCATTCGACTTCACGCATGGAGATGCACCCCTTCATTTGCCGTCGTCCCACGCTCGTCACAGAATAGATACTGGCTCAGCACACCCCATCCGCCAGAAGCCCTACCGAGTGCCATCGTCCGAGCGCAAAGTTATTGCCGAGCAAGTCAAGGAGATGAACAAAAGTGTCGTTCAAGAGTAATCTAGTCCATGGGCAGCCCCAGTAATCCTGGTCCGAAAAAAAGATGGCTCCTGGAGATTCTGCGTGGATTACAGACATCTAAACGCAGTGACGAAGAAGGATGTCTATCCACTACCGCGAATCGATGACGTCAGTGATTGCTTACACGCTGCTTCTTACTTCTCAACACTTGATTTGCGATTGGGGTACTGGCAAATACCTATGGACCCTGCCGACAAGGAAAAGATCGCTTTCGTGACTCCAGATGGCCTATTCGAATTTAATGTTATGCCTTTTGGCCTTTGCAATGCTCCTGCCACCTTCGAAAGATTCATGGACACAGTACTACGCGGTCTAAAGTGGGAGATATGCATGTGTTACCTCGATGATGTTGTAATCTTTGGCCGCACGTTTGAAGAACATAACGAACGCCTCAGCCTCGTTCTCGACTGCATTGAGAAAGCTGGACTGGTCCTAAACTCAAAAAAGTGTCGGTTCGACGAACGTCAAACACTGGTCCTGGGACACTTAGTCGACAAGGATGGCGTCAGACCCGATCCTCGTAAGATTGAAGCAGTGAGCTCCTTCAAGCCACCGCAGTCAACACGAGAACTCCGCTCATTCATTGGCCTATGTTCGTATTTTCGTCGTTTTCTTCCCCGGTTTGCCGACATCGTTTACCCGTTGACAAGTATTTTGCGACAAAATGCATCCTTCAATTGGACGCCAGAGTGTGACGCATCATTCTCTCAACTGAAGTTTATACTAACGTCAGCACTCCTCTTGCGTCACTTCGATCCATCTTGCCCGACTGAAGTTCACACTGATGCGAGTGGGATCGGGATAGGAGCGGTGCTTGTACAACGTCACAGTGGTGCAGAACAGGTTGTCGCATATGCCAGCCGTTGTCTGAGCAAATCTGAACGCAATTATACGGTCACGGAACAGGAATGCCTGGCAGCCGTTTTCGCCGTACAAAAGTTTCGATGTTATCTTTACGGTAGACCATTCAAGATTATCAACGACCATCATTCTTTATGCTGGCTGGTCGGTTTGCGTGATCCCTCTGGTCGCCTCGCACGTTAGGCGCTGCGCCTCCAGGAATACGACTTTGTGGGTACAAGAGTGGCCGTCGTCACGCTGACGCAGACTGCTTCTCTCGGATTCCTCTTGCGACTACCGACTGCGATGCTTAGAATTTTGACGACTGTCTCGCTGCTGTTACTCCTACGTTCCCTGACGCGGCAGACTTTCAGCGAGAACAACGGGATGATGTTACCCTTGATCCGCTTTTTGTCGCCGCCCGTACTTCTAAAGGCAGCGGTCGCTTTACTGTCCGTGATAAATTGCTGTACAAAACTAATTACTCCGGGTATGGAGCGCGTTTTCTGCTTCTTGTCCCCGAGAGTCTCCGCTCCGAGGTTCTACGCGCCATGCATGACGGTGTGACATCCGGCCATTTCGGCTTCGTACGAACGCTGCACCGCACGCAGGAGCGCTTTTACTGGCCCAAGATGTACGAAGCAACCAAGCGCTATGTCGCTATGTCGCTAGTTGTGAAACGTGCCAACGTCACAAGCGACCGACCACCGCAGCCCCGGGTCCCCTTCGGCCATTGACACCGCCCAGTACGCCGTTCGAGTAAGTAGGCATTGACCTTCTGGGTCCATTCCCGCCATCTAACAACAGGAACCGCTGGATAATTGTCTGCGTAGACCATCTTACACGGTATGCAGAAACTGCAGCCATACCGTCTTCCACCGCTGCTTGCGTGGCGGCCTTCCTTCTCCGTTCCGTGGTCCTTCGTCATGGCCCACCACGTGTCATCATCAGCGAACTACCGTGGTCGCCAGTTCACGGCTGATGCCATTGAAGAGTTACTTCGTTTGTGCACTTCACAGTTCCGTCATTCCATGCCATATCATCCACAGACCAATGGCCTCGTTGAAAGGACAAACAGAACGCTGACTAACATGCTTGCTATGTACGTCTTCTCCAATCATAAGAACTGGGACGCCGTGCTGCCCTTCATCACTTATGCATACAACACTGCGAAGCACGAAACCACGGATTAAAGCCCATTTTACCTCCTGTATGCAAGGTTACTGCGAAGCCCTCTGGACACTTTCCTACCCTTCGTTCTGCACAGTGATGATTCTGTATCGAAGACTTTGTGTCTCGCTGAAGAAGCGCGTCGAATAGCTCGTCTTCGTACTCTGGCCTCGCAAAGTCATTCGAAAGAGCGATACGACGACCGTCACGTACAAGTATCGCTGCAAAAAGGTGACTTATTCCTCCTTTGGACACCGCAACGCAAGCGTGGATTGTACCAAAAGTTCTTGTCACAATATTCAGGCCCATTTGTAGTTGTGGACCGCCTGAGCGAACTCACTTACGTCATAGCTCGCCTCCTGTGCAATGGTCGGCGATCAAGCAGAACTCAGCTGACTCATATTCCTCGCCTGAAGCCTTTCTACCCTGCTTGTACATCCTGACTCGCCCCACGGGCTTCGTCTGCTTGCGGGGAAATTTAACAGATACGAAAGGCACGGACAGGAAGAGAAGAAAGAGAGGACGAAGAAAACGAGGAGTTAGAGAGGCCGGGCTGCACTACGATCACGCTACCATCATCGTCCAATTCTCCTGTAAATAAAACCATTTCTTCGCAACTCCTCGTAACAATATTGTACACAGCACACTAGGCAGCCACCACCATGACATTTTATTTTTGACAACTGCGACACCAAATGGCGGACTGATATACTTCCTAAAGGGGTTTAACTTTATTTTTTCATCGCAGAACCGCAAGCACAGGTTGCGTCGCGCGTATACCGCAGCCACGTACTGTGGCCGCACTCCTTTTCCTCTAACAATGTGGCCCCCGGCGCTTCACGCGCTCCCGTAGGTGGCGGATTGGACTGTCACTCCAGAAGTTTAAATACACAACCTCTTTGCATAGAAACGACGGCATGATTGTTAACATATTGTTGGCTTGGATATGTTTGGCACGAGGCCCAAGACCCTGTCTTCTAACACGTTCTTATGTTTGCGTACGCGTCTCTGTCTTGAAGGGACTCACACCGTTACATGCTACAATGGTGCTTGCGTTGGGCGTATGTAAGGCGAAAAACGCGGTTCTGAAATGTCTGTTCACTAACTTGTGCAGTAAACCCATGTTTATAGTATTCGCGCAATATAGTAGTAGTATAGTAAGAGTCACGAGTATGGCATCCGTAACCGCAAGTGCCACGTTATGGTCGTAACTTGTCGGGACAGCGTAGATGTAATCCACAGACCCTGCCACTAAGGAATACGTGGCTAGGTATGGCTGATGAATAAGTAATTGCGAAGGTTGGTTTTCAGTAAAGGTTTGTTACCAAGAACGGTGGGAGCTTATACTGCCGCAAAGGACGGATGCTGGGCGGTGACTCCAATCATTTACTCGGCACATCACACATCTACACTGGAATTCAACTGGTTTCGCCAACTCTTGCTTATATTCTCTCGCCTCTAAGCTGCGACTTCGCCTGCCACCCAGGCCCCAGCTTTTCCTCTTTGTCCCCCGCTTCTTTCCCAGTCTGCTGAGACGTGCTTCCACTGAGTCTTGCTCCTCCTTTTTCTCAATAAATAAAGGCATTCATCCATGCATGCCTAGGTTACTGCAGAAAATAGCGTGTCTTTATCTCCATAACCACCCCGTCTCTCACCTGGACTCTCCCATCGCAAAACAAAGTTGCTGTGTTCCAAATGGCTGGGCGTCACATATACAATTTTCTAGGAAAGGCCAGTAGCACGGCGGGCAATTTTCGGTGGGTGACGAGACATTATATAGAACACCTTCTCTGCCATATCCACACTCAGTGCTCTGCTTCGTGAGCTACTATTAGCCGCTACGACGATGTACGAAATGAAAGAAACCTAGCTGGGCTGGTCGCGCGCAGCTCTTTTTGGATTCGTGATGCGTCGGTTTAAAATAATAATATTTCTTATCTAAGCCTAAATGACAGCGATATAGGCGAGGTGAGCTACGGTAGCTAGTTGGCTTGGACTAACGACGCTCTTCAAGCAGCACTTTCGTCTTATGCGTGTTTGCGAACGGGAATGAAAGACAGGAGGGTAACACGCCTTCCTGAAATGAAACATTCGGAATGACCCTTTCTTTGGCGGTTGGGCATATGTCGAGGGTGCCCAATACGAACAATCTGCAAGTCTGTATTACCTTGCAAAGGGGAACTCAGATGAAACGCTGTCAAACAGATAGGCTTTTAATTATCGTAAGTAGATCTTTATTGGAATTCTTTACCATGAAGTGAAAGCCGACTAATAAGCATTTAAATTTTCTTTGTTAATAAAACATCCTGTTAGTAAAAGGTTGCTGTGCTTTACAGCCCCCTAAATTAAAACGTAAGTTATGGAAAATAAATTGGTGTGGTTAATGTGTAAACGCATACGCAAGAAAAGGCCTAGTCCGTTTCCCAGTATTCTCTCAATGAAGATGGAGCACCTCTATACTCTCACGTTGTAGTGATGTGAAGAACAAAACACTTCCAAAAGAGTCAGTCACGAATGTTACTCATTATAAGATGAGCTTGCGCTGGAAAAGAAAATAACACTCAAAGATACCGATGGCTGCGCGCAAAGTGCTTCCTCTGATTCCGATCTACGGATCAAGGCGTCGGTTCGTCAGATTGGAATGCTCGTACATCGCAGCGCAATCTCGGGTCGGCAAATGTGATGGAGAATGTACGCCAGTATTCGCTTCACGCGCGCAATCTGATAAGATAGCGCTCTTTCGCTATTGAATCCGTGCCAACATACTGGATATTAGAAACACATGCAGGCGCATCTTGAGCTAACTGATAACTTTGGAACTGTGGTTAGACGCTAAACCCCCCCCCCCCCCCCTTAAAAGAAGGAATACAGTTGCTTTCAATATTAGCTGAAACATAGTGCTGGTGGTATAAAAAGGGCCCACAACACTGCACAGCGGCGCCGATTGACATACAGGAAATTCAAGAGCGAACCACTTTACAATTACTGGTATTTATCAAACCAGCATATCGTGGTTTAATGTAGCCCTGTATTCCAGGGGCCAGTTCCAACACGGGTACTGTGTCGGAGCTCATATTTCATGTCAGCATTATTTGTCACAAAATCAAAGCATTTTTTCTTTAGATCTTAACATTAGACAGCCAAAATACATGCAGCGAAACCCTCACCTTAATATTTCAGTACTTTTCGTTCTAACGTACATATCCGTGCTGATCCATATGTTACAAAGTGCTGAAAATGTACCCAATGCTTTCCTCCAGGAAGCTGTTTTTATTCCTTATGATGCCACCAACGCTCAGAAACCTAGTCGGGAGCGCGCACAATGTTCTCGCACACCTTGTGGGATGTACCGTAGCGCTGAGGTGCTTCTTGTATAATGTATGAGAATCGGTTGTAAAGACAGACGTGCAAGGTTGGGTCATGTGCTTAAGCTCATGAAGTTGATTTGTGCCAAGATAACCTGTCCAAACTTTCACACTTACTTTATAAGAAGTCTACAGCACCATCAATATGCCGGCTGCTTTTAACTGCACAAAACAAAACCATTCGAACGATGCAAACAATGTTAACATCATTTTATCATTCAAGTGTTCAGATTGGTAACCTCTAGATGCGGAGTAAGTTGAGAAGTTGTTTGCGTAATTAACAAAGCTACGTAATTAAATTTCAGTAAGGGTTTTTACGTGGTTAAAGAAAATGAGCAGTTTGGAGCCCGTCCTCGAGATTAAGCAGCCAAACGAACAAATTTCGACTAAATATGCTTCTTTAAGAGCAATGCGAACAAAAATTTTCCAAGTAAACACTCTTGGAAGACGTCACTGACGCAGAAAAAGAACATCTGTGAAGTCAAAGAAAGAACAGCACTTCACGACGGGACACACACAGGGGGAACCACACACAAACTGCGCTGACATTAAGTGCTGTTCTTAATGTGATAATGAAGCAACTAGCCCGTCAGTCTTTCCTTCCAAACCTGTAAAGTCAACCTGAACACATCTAGCCTTTTGTGGTGCTGTCATCAATAGTATGGCCCCGTGAACATGTTCCCCATGGTCACATAGTCGCGTTCCATTTTTATTCACGCTGCTTTCTCGAAGGCAAGCATTTTAAAGTTTTAGTGTCAATACGGCAGTGAACGTGTGCCGCCGAAAGCTTGCTTGGTCGCAGAAGCGATGCATGACGGAATGATGGTGCAGATTTAGCGTGTCGTCGGCATCAAGACAGTGCACTGCCGCCGAGCGAAGGAAGATAACGAAAGGGAACAGCTTGGTAGCTGCTCAGGAAGCCGTGCCGATGGTGGCGGTGCCATCATGAGAAAATCTGAGGCGGCGATATTGACGGCTGAGGCGATTTTTTTTCTTTTATTCTTTTATTACTTTTTTTACAACGAAGTCGTTAAGAGTATGCTTTAACTCGGGCCCAATTCCGACGTGGCCTATTCACATAAATGTAAAACGCCGAAACGATTTTCTGAGATAACCCCTGGGCCGATTTTAATAAATTTTGCAGGATTCGGGAGAGAAAGGTAAATTCTAGTGACTATTAGAAGCGCAAATTTCTATTTAGGGCTTGAATTCTGGTAAAAGATTTTCAAAAATTCAAGAGTGCGAAAAATACAGAAGCACGAAGTTTACAAATTAATAACTCCGCATCAAGAACTGATATCGCGGTTATGTAAACAGAATCCTTTAGACAATTCAAAGCGGACAAATCCAATATGCCGATTTATATCTTACGTGAAGTCGTTACGTTGTGAACAAGGGTTGTGGAAAAGCTGCATTTCCACATTACTAAATTTTTTTTAGATTCATGCGTATTATATCAATTTTGTCCGCTTTAGATGTGCTGTTAGATGCAATGTACAGAATTGTGATATCAGTTTTGATTGCCGAAAGACAGAGTTGTAAAGTCGGTTTCGTTTTCTGAAAATTTGTGATTTTTGCCAATTTTGAATAAACAAATGATGACCCAAATAAAAGATTTTAAACCAACAGTCACTAGATTTTAAGTATTTCTTTCAAGTGCAACAAACCTTGTAAAATTTGATGCAGTGGTTGTGGAGAAAAACGAGTTCTCCTTTTACATGTATTTATATAGGACCACCAGAGCTAAAGGTTCCTCTTAAGGGCTACTTTCCCCACTATCGCGTCCGCGTATAGAGCAAAATCCCGAAGATAGCATAATACCGGCCTGACCCGCAGCAGAGGTGCAGCAAACGTTCAGCTCTCCCCATACGTGGGCTGATCCGGAATGTAACGCCATGCCAGGCCGACCAGCGGCGGAGGTGAAGCAGGCATTAAGCACTCCCCATACGTGGGCCGATCCCGAAGACAGTGCAACGCGGTGCCGACATACGGCGGAGGTGCAGTTCGCCATTAAGGGGCCCACATACACAGCTTTGCGGGTCGTATTTCTTCAGAGATTGGAAGGGCACTGAGATTTTTTACTTATCAAACATCAGGTCATCGACGGCGAAACTAGGGACACCAAAGCCGTCCTCGGGCTCCACCTAGAAAGCGCCTTCGACAAAGTTACGCACTCTGCCATCCTCGCGCAGGTATCGCATCTAAACCTAAGCGAGAGGTCGTACGAATATTTCAAAGGCATCCTCACCGGCAGATGGCGGAGCTCAGACTCGGCGACCTGAAGACGGACGAGAAGACATTAGGGAGCCAGGGCACTTCCCAAGGCTCCGTCATCTCACCCATGCTATTTATTCTTGCTATGATTCAAGTTGCCAAAAGACTACGCCAGCTTGAAGGACTGAAGCACACGATATACGCGGACGACATTACGCTGTGGGTGTACGGGGGCAGTGATGCCCGCACAAAATCCACGCCACAGACGGCAGTCGACACGATCGAAAAAAGCTTGGAAGGTATGGGACTGCGTTGCTCCCCAAGTAAGTTGGAGCTCCTGCTTTACCAACCGATCAAAACGCACAGAATCAAGAAGCAAAGGAAACCCGAAAAGATCAAAATCCGCACCAGGGATGGTAACACAATACCGACGGTCAGCAAGATCCGAGTCCTGGGCGTGACGATCGAAGCGCTCGGCAGGAACGGAGACACCATCACCCTCAGCATGGGTGAGGCGTCCAATGCCAGCAGACTGCTCAAGCGCGTTACCACCAAGAAGGGAGTCATGAAGGAGGAAAACATCAGGCTTATACACTCCTTCGTACTCTGCCAGTGTACGTGGCAGCCTTCCACAAGTGGGTGAAAAGCGGAAAGAACAAGCTAGACATCCTAATCCGGAGGGCTTACAATACACCCCTCGGTCTACTTGAAACTACCAACATGAAACGTCTCCTCCAGCTGGGCATACACAATACGCTCGACGAGGTCATCGAAGCACAAAGAGCCGCTCAGTTGGAAAGATTGTCATCAACAAAGGCCGGCAGAAAGATTCTGTGCAGTCTAGGCATCGGTTATCATGAACAGCAGGGACCAAAATGCCCCGTCCCCGACCACGTACGATGAAACGCGCGGGTTGACCCCTTGCCGAAGATCATGCATCCGGAATTCAACGAAGGCAGAAGACGCGCTATAGCCAAGGCACTAACAGACCTGCACGCGGAAGACACCGGTGCCAGATACGTGGATGCAGCCGAATATGCCGGCCGCAACTGCTTCGCGATCGCGGTGGTCGACTCCGTGCGGGCGACTGCCAGCACATCGAGCAAGCAAGTGGAGGAAGCAGAAGAAATAGCCATCGCCCTGGCCATCGTAACCCGAGAATGCCACATGATCCTCAGCGACTCCCGACAGGCGGTGAGGAACTACGCCAAAGGAAGAATTGCCCCAACGTCGGCACGCGTCCTGCTCCGACAGGCATACCGCGACAAGAGGACTCGAATCAAGTGGTTCCCGGAGCACGCAGGACAAGCGTCGGAGAAGCATGCCAATCGCAACGAAACGGCACACGCCCGAGCGCGAGGATTAACCGACCGCGCCCAAGGCAATGGCTGCCCGCTGTGTTTCAGCGCCAAAGACCGGATGACCACCTATAACGAACTGACCAAGGCTTTTGGCTGCTCCGTAGACTTCTCCCGCCGCCCTGCAAAGGGCTCAGCAGGTCGCAGGCCGTGCTGTTCAGGTAACTACAAACGAGAACACTTCCAAGCCCGGCGCTATTGCATAGGATGTAACCAGAATCGCACCACCATGACAAGTGCAGAGCGTGCTGCAGGGAGAAGGCCACATTCGAGCACATGCTATGGGATTGCTCCAAACATCCAAGCCAAGCTAACTCAGGACATATACCGCCGCAGCTTGAGGAAGCAACGTGGAGCGAAGACCAAGAAATACAACTACAGGCCGTCGAGCAGGTCATCGAGGCAATGGCTAGGCAGGAGCCTGGTGAGCCGGCAACGGCGAGCGGGGATCCTCGCAGAGCACCCGCTGTAAGAGTCGGCAGTCGTAGCCGTAGGGAGGACCTTGTGGCGACAGGACTAGGCGAGCAGGATTTATTTACATATTAACATTTTAAGGAAGATACATTGGCAGTTTAGCGCGACTCCCATATGGAGCCCGCAAGACTATCATACAGCAAACAGCTTACGAGCACACAGCTCACTAGTACATTTCTAGCATGACAACGAGCACTCAGCTCCCGACGACGAGCACGCTCTAGCAGCCGGTAAACGCTGCTTATAAGCTCTCCGCTCGACGTCATAGTTCGATGTCCCCGTGGACCAGCCCTTCTGGCGGAGGGCTCACAAACACGTGCCGCACACACGCACGGGGGAAAAGGGTCCGGAGCCGACGTCAGAGGGCTTCGTAGAACTCTGCTTTGTCTCGGGTGGCGCAGCCGAGTACCACATTCCTGAGTTGACCGCGCGCCACGTGGCTGCCGGTCATCCGCAGTTCTCTGAAGTGCGCCCTGTCTGGTGGGATTGGAACAGGTGCTGCGGGCTGAAAGCTGGCACGTTGCCACCCCGTACGGCCATTCCTAACACCACCACGATGACGACGTAGGTCACGTCCGAAGCGCGCCTTCGCGCTTTACTGCAGGCTCAATAAACGTTTTCCCAATCTAATCCAATCACTTATCCGCATTTGTCCTGCATGCGTGTGCAATAGAAACAAGAAGCAGGTATGCATAGAAAATCTGAGGTGGCGGCGGCGGGTCGTAGCGCAGAAGTTAGCATGCCCAGCCCCTCCAAGTACTTACATCTGCATTGACATGGGTTCGTGGTAGTGATAGCGACCACAGCTCTACTTTTTCTGCGCGCGATAGCCATTGTGGCAGCACGCGCAGAACTGGCAGAACTTTCGAAGTTAATCAACAAGCGTAAGACAGCTGACATAAGGAAATATAATATGGATAGAATTGAACATGCTCTCGGGAACGGAAGAAGCCTAAAAACAGTAAAGAAACTAGGAATTGGCAAGAATCAGATGTATGCGTTAAGAGACAAAGCCGGCAATATTATTACTAATATGGATGAGATAGTTCAAGTGGCTGAGGAGTTCTATAGAGATTTATACAGTACCAGTGGCACCCACGACGATAATGGAAGAGAAAATAGTCTAGACGAATTCGAAATCCCGAAGGTAATGCCGGGAGAAGTAAAGAAAGCCTTGGGAGATATGCAAAGGGGGAAGGCAGCTGGGGAGGACCAGGTAACAGCAGATTTGTTAAAGGATGGTGGACAGATTGTTGTAGAGAAACTGGCCACCCTGTATACGCAATGCCTCATGACCTCGAGCGTACCGGAATCTTGGAAGAACGCTAACATAATCCTAATCCATAAGAAAGCGGACGCCAAAGACTTGAAAAATTATAGACCGATCAGCTTACTGTCCGTTGCGTACAAACTATTTACTAAGGTAATTGCATATAGAATCAGGAGCACCTTAGACTTCTGTCAAGAAAGGACCAGGCAGGATTCCGTAAAGGCCACTCAACAATAGATCATATTCACACTATCAATCAGGTGATAGAGAAATGTGCGGAATATAACCAACCCTTATATATAGCTTTCATTGATTACGAGAAAGCGTTTGATTCTGTCGAAACCTCAGCAGTCATGGAGGCATTACGGAATCAGGGTGTAGACGAGCCGTATGTAAAAATACTGAAAGATATCTATAGCGGCTCCACAGCCACCATAGTCCTCCATAAAGCAAGCAACAAAATCCCAATAAAGAAAGGCGTCAGGCAGGGAGATACGATATCTCCAATGCTATTCACAGCGTGTTTACAGGAGGTATTCAGAGACCTGGATTGGGAAGAACTGGGGATAAAGGTTAATGGAGAATACCTTAGTAACTTGCGATTCGCTGATGATATTGCCTTGCATAGTAACTCAGGGGACCAATTGCAATGCATGCTCACTGACCTGGAGAGGCAAAGCAGAAGAGTGGGTCTAAAAATTAATTTGCAGAAAACTAAAGTAATGCCTAACAGTCTCGGAAGAGAACAGCAATTTACAATAGGCCGCGAGGCACTGGAAGTCGTAAGGGAATACATCTACTTAGGGCAGGTAGTGACGGCGGATCCGGATCATGAGACGGAAATAATCAGAAGAATAAGAATGGGCTGGGGTGCATTTGGCAGGCATTCTCAGATCATGAACAGCAGGTTGCCATTATCCCTCAAGAGAAAAGTATATAATAGCTGTGTCTTACCAGTACTCACCTACAGGGCAGAAACCTGGAGGCTTACGAAAAGGGTTCTACTCAAATTGAGGACGACGCAACGAGCTATGGAAAGAAGAATGATAGGTGTAACGTTAAGGGATAAGAAAAGAGCAGATTGGGTGAGGGAACAAACGCGAGTTAATGACATCTTAGTTGAAATCAAGAAAAAGAAATGGGCATGGGCAGGACATGTATTGAGGAGGGAAGATAGCCGATGGTCATTATGAGGAAGCTTTAGCTCGGGCCCAACTCCGACGCGGCCTATTCAAATACATGTAAAACGCAAAAACGTTTTTATGAGATAACCCCTGGACCGATTTTGATGAAATTTGTTGCATTTGAAAGAAAAAGTTAAATTCTAGTGACTGTTGGAAGCGGAATTTCGATTTAAGGCTTGAATTTTTTTAAGCGATTTTCAAATATTTGACCGTTTGAAAAAAATAGAAGCACGAAGTTTACAAATTCATAGATCTGCATAAAGAATGTATATCGTGGTTCTGTAAACGGCATCCATTAGATCATTCAAAGCAGACAAATTCAATATGTCATTTTCTATCTTACGTGAATTTGTTACGTTGGTTACAACGGTTTTGCAAAAGTTGTATTTCCCTATGAATACATTTTTTTATATTCATGTGCAACATATCGATTTTGTCCGCTTTGGATGTACTACTAGATGCTATTCACAGAATTGTATTATCATTTTTAGTGGTTGAGTTACGGAGTTGTAAACTTGATAGTTTCGTTTTTTGAAAAGTTTCGATTTTCGCCAATTTTTAATAAAAAATTGACAACCTAACTCGAAAATTCGAAACCAACAGTCACTAGATTTTATGTTTTTCTTTTAAATGCAACAAACCTCGTCAAATTTGGTGCAGTGGTTGCCGAAAAAAACGAATTCTCCTTTTACATGTATTTAGATAGGAGCACTCGAGCTAAAGCTTCCTCTTAAGGGTTACGGACTGGATACCAAGGGAAGGGAAGCGTAGCAGGGGGCGGCAGAAAGTTAGGTGGGCGGATGAGATTAAGAAGTTTGCAGGCACGGCATGGCCACAATTAGTACATGACCGGGGTTGTTGGAGAAGTATGGGTGAGACCTTTGCCCTGCAGTGGGCGTAACCAGGCTGATGAAGATTATGATGAGCCATTGTGAAACTAAGGATGTAGTTAGCATGCCCAGCCGTAACTGCTGCAAATTGCAGCAGTTACGAGTGGTGGAACCCAGCTGGGGCTGATAGTGAAGAAAGCTTCCTTTCTCTGCGCACTCTCGCGATGGTGAAGCTAAAATGAGGAGGAGGCCACCATAACAGAATGGATGGACCACCTGCGGATAGGACGAAGCACACCAAGTTTTTAGCACTTGGCCTGGAGTCAAGCGCTACAATGGCTAGTATGGCCTCACGGAGATGATAGACCGAATTGCTTCGCACTGCTAACACTGGACTGATACTAAGAAAATACTCCGTTCGCAGACACCACGCTACACTGAAATTAGCAAAACAAAATCAGTTTATAAACTGACAGTGTCAATTATCTGGTGTCCTTATTGTGCGTGTGAATGGCATAAAGGTCCTCGCAATGAAATGGTAGTATCTTTGTTTTTGCTGCAGTTGCACACAAACAAACTTCGTTGAAGTGATCGGACAGCAATCTACCAGCAGGGAAGACCAACCCGCAAATTAAATATAATTGCTGGTTTCAGATCTTCCAATGTACTTTGCGCTCAGCTACTATCTGTAATATTTTTTTTCTTTTTGTGCTCTTATGAAGAGGAAAACTCCACATTTCTACAATATCAACAACAGTACACAAAATAGACTGGCTTTGAAGCTGTGACCACGCACCGCACTTTTCTACATTCAGCACATGTAGTATTGGGGCAACGCGTTTGAGCAAAATGATTAGGTTTTCGGTGAAAGCGCTGTGACAGGCGGGAAGAAATCGTTGTCATGCCCGGTCTAAATAATACCATCTGAAATCTTATTTACCTAACATATTTTTTGAGAAATCACTATAACCCTTTATACGTTTGCTTCGTATGAGTTATGTACTAGCTTGCCTCGTCAATCTCAAAAATGTATTGTCTTTGTGGGAAAGGCTTTCGTGAAAAACGGCCCAACATAACAGTAAAACATCCAGCATGGTTTCTATCCAGATGATTGACGAAATTCTGCACTGAGAACGTGTCGACTAGCGTGCGATTGAAAGTTTAATTATGATCGTTGTAAGCTTGTGTTGCGTCTAGCACGAGCGAGTAGTGTTAGCGATGTCATTGGTGTGAAAATGGTCAGCTCGGTCTGCGATTTGTTTTTGTGGATCTCCCCATTGAACGTCGCAGTCGTCACGATGAGAGCACACCCATGACATCATTAGCTCAGTGGGCTGGGAAGGCTCGGGTGGTAGCTCACCTTGAGGGATATAGGTAACAAGTATTGACGTACGTACTTTGCGATGATGAAAAATATGCAGAAACACCACTGGTGTTGTCTAACTATTCGTAAACAGGCCCCCAAATTTCAATTGGCCCACCCCAAACAATAAGTAGGCCCACCCCCAAATTTCAAGTTGGCACACCCTCCAATTTATATTGGCCCACCCTCAAGTTTAAAGTCGGCCACGCCCTATTTTCTTTTTGCCCAGCCTTAAACCTCAAGTTGGCTTAAACCCGAATTTCAATTGGGCCACCCCTAATTTTCAAGTTGGTCCACAGACGAATTTCCATAAATCGTCCTCCAAATTTCGAGCCGACGCATCCCAAAATTTAGGTTGGCCCACCCCCATATCGCCCCCAAATTCAGATTGGCCGACCCCGAGATTGCCCCCACATTTAGGTAGGATCACCCCCAAATATAGATTGGCCCGCCTCCAGAACACCACCAAATTTAGATTGGCCCACTCCAATACCACCCGAAAATCTAGGTTGGCCCATCCCCATATCAGCCCCAAACTAACGCTGGCGCAACCCTCGATCACCTCAAATTTAGGATGGCCCACTGCAAATCGCCCACCAACTAAGGTTAGTCCACCCATATTTTACCCTCCAATTCAGCTTGGCCCAGCCGCGCATCACCCCCATGGTTAGGTTAGCCCGACCCCATGTCAGCCCCAAATTTAGGTGGGCCCACCCCCATATCATCCCCAAATCCAGGTTCGCCCATCCCCATATCAGCCCCAAACTTAGCCTAGCCCAGCCCTCTATCACTTCAAATTTAGGATGGCCCACCGCAAATCACTCCCACATTTAGTTTAGCCCACCCCCGTATCACCCCCGATTCAGCTTCACCCAGCCCCATATCAGCCCCATCCCGGCCACGGCGGCCGCATTTCGATGGGGGCGAAATGCGAAAACACCCGTGTGCTTAGATTTAGGTGCACGTTAAAGAACCCCAGGTGGTCAAAATTTCCGGAGTCCTCCACTACGGCGTGCCTCATAATCAGAAAGTGGTTTTGGCACGTAAAACCCCAAATATAAAAAAAAAATATATCAGCCCCATGGTTAGGGTGGCCCACCCCCCATATTTCTCCCAAATTTAGGTTCTCCCACCCCCGTATCCTCCCCAAATCCAGGATGGCCCACCCCCCATATTCCCCCAAACTTAGGCTTACCCACCCCTATATCACCTCAAATTTAGGTTGAGCCACCCCCGTATCAGCCTCACATTCAGCTTGGCTCACTACCATTTCACCCCAAATTTAGGTTGGGCCACTCCCATATCACTACCACATTCAACTTGACCAATCCCTGTATCACGGCCAAATTTGTGCTGACGCCGCTTCCAATTTCAAGTTGGCCACCACACCCCCTTTTATAAAGACCTATGTATTCATATGGGAAATGCGTCAAGTTTTTTGGCGTTACAGACACGATTTCGCACGATTTTGCTACCAGATCACTGGGGCACTCACCAAAGAATGCTTCGCATTAAAAGCAACTGCACCGAACGAGTGACGCCATATGTTGATCCTAAATACTGACGGCTAGCCAAGCTAGCTTCTCTGTAGAGCGACCGGGGCAGACACAGCACGGGACATTTATTCAAATTGTTTTTTTACGGCCACACCTACGGATTCATACCACTTGGCTGTAGGGGACACATTACCAGTAGCTATTAATCCACACGCTGCACATCTCCTATTTGGTGCATTTCTTAATTGGATGAATCTTTAGAAATAATTAACGTTCGGGCAGCGACTCAGCTTAGCAGACACTTTGTTCCGCACGAATGTTGCGTAGGAATGGCACTGGCCACCGGGTGGCATTGTGGCCCAGGTTGACCTCATTCGCTCGGAGTATTAAAGACATGGGAAAGTCGAAGTAAACGCACCTTCCAGAAGGACGCAATAAGAATGGCCATTTTGTTCTCCCAGGTGCCACGCTACAGAGCACGAAAGTTTTTTTTTTTTTTTGCGTAGCACAAAGCTTTGCGCAAGCTTCTAGTTATGATGTCCAATGAATAAAACCTTCATAAATGCGATGACCTAACAAATGAACACGACATTGCTGTGTTTTAGGAAGAAAAAATAGAAAACATAATATTTCAAGAGAACGACTGGAAAACCAGAACCGAAAGCAAATCATGAGTTTTGTGTTTCTTCCATCTGGTGGGAGACTATAAAACTAAGTACTATGCGGCTGTAAAAAAAAACTGCGCCGCTGAAAAACCAGAACCGAAAGCAAATGTTGGGTTTTGTGTTTCTGCCATCTAGTGAGAGACTACAAAACTAGGACCTATGCGGAAAAAAAAAAGACCGAAGCGAGAATCGAACCGCGGCCACCGCGAAGCGTGACTAAAGGTGCGCGCAATTCTACCGCTCGGCCACGGCTTCCAAGTGTTCGCGCAGGCGTACGAACGTCTTTTTATAGACACCACGTAAATTTTCACGACAGTGTTACAAAAAACGCTTTTGGGAACAGTGTTACGCCGTGTGTGGAGAGTCGAGCTAGGCATCAGTCGAAAGCTGAGTCTCCGGACTACATACGCTGCACTGCGTATTGCGATAGAAGCCGTAGTGTAATCACAGCCGCGGTTCTTGCCTCGAAAATGGAGTACAAATTTTCGTCGTTTCCATAGGCTTCCATTGCTCAATCTTTAACCGCTGTGGGAACAAAATTCTTACTTGCCATAGAGTGATCACTGCACTTGGCTCGTGTGGATTGTCTTCCAGAACACGTCTGTCACCTGCGTTTTTTGATAATCGACCTGCAGCTTTTGTTATTCGCGAAAAACCCGCTCGTTCCATTGAAAACGCGCTAGCTTCGTGCCGGGGCCGCTTGGGGCGCTAGTTGGTACGTGTCCAGAAAAGCTGGATATGTACGTGCATTGATTTGACATTATTAAAGAATGTGATCGCAGTTGCGAGTGAAATAATTAAGACCCATCAAGACAATAAATGAGTTCATATCTTTGTTCAAAATTGTGTCAACTCCGTGTCATGTGCTAAACAGCCTCGCGGGCCAACCCCCTTCATAGAATGAAATGGCTCATGATTTTTTACTTTCTTTTTTTGTTTCTTTCTTTCTTTGTTCTCTCTTTCGTTCTTTTGTTCCTTCTTTCTTTTCTTCGTTCTTTTTTCTCTTATTTATTCATTCATATTCAGCCATTGCATTTTCGCTTGCTTGTGGGGGTATGAGCCATTCCTGATTATGTCATTTTTTTCGGGAATGAGCCATTGCTGCTCGTATTTTTTGTACCATTCATCTACTTTTCTTGTATCACTCTTCTACTTTGTATCACTAGACTAGACGCCACTTTTTTTTCGGGTATGAGCCATTGCTACGAGCCAGTTCAGGTATTCGCCTTAACAAACCAATATTTCATGTGCCAATGTAGCCGTGCGGTTTGGGGCTGCTTCCAACACGGGCACTAGGTCAGAACTCATGTTTCACTTGACTGTATACGTATATCAGCATTACTTCTAAAAAAACCACGGTATTTTTTTCTTTGTGTCAAAAATAGAGTTAAAATAAATAATGCAAAGCATCCATCCCAATACTTCAGTACTTTTTGTTCAGCATACACGTGCGCACTACACCATTTGATACAGTGTACTAAAAATTTATCCATTGCTTTCCGCCAGGCAACTGTTTTTATTCTTAGTGACACCAGGAAACCGAGCCTGATGCCACCAACGCTCATATATGTAATCGGGAGCGCGCACAATGTTCTCGCACACCTTGTGTGATATACCGTAGCGCTGAAGTGCTTTTGCATAACGTAGAAGAGTCCGTCGTAAAGGCAAAAGTGTACTGTAGGGCACATGTGCTTAGGTTTATGAACTTGAATTGCGCCAAGGAATCTCATCCAAGCTTTAGCACCTGCCTAATCAGAAGCGTACCGCACCATGAATATCCAGGCTGTTATTTTTGAACGGCGCCAAACTTTAGTAGAGCAGTGCAAATCTTGCTGACATTATTGTTATCATTCGAGTGTTCAAATTAGTAACCTCCAGATAGAGAGTAAGTTGAACAGCTGTTTGAGTAATAAACGAAGCTTTGATAATTAAATGTTCAATAATTGATCTGAGGCGGCTAACGGAAATGAGTAGTTTGGAGCCAGTCCTCGAGATTATCTAACTGAGCGAGAAAATATTAAACATGCTTCTGTTTTGCACAAATTTTTTGCAGGTAAACTGTTTCAAAGCATAACTGATGCTGAAAAAGAACGTCTTTAAGGGCGACCTGATCGAGCCCAGCCTTTTCTGATATTGCAATCAATGGCATCGCTGCGTGAGCATGTTCCTTGCGGCTAGTCCGCTATCGATACGTATTTACGTTGTTTTTTTTTCAAAAGTAAGCATTTTAAAGTTTTGATGTCAATACAGCAGCGAACTTGTGCTGCCGAAAGCTTGCTTGGTCGAAGAAGGCATGCACGACGCAATGATGGTGCAGATTTAGCGCGTCGTCGCCGTCAAGACAATGGGCTGCCGCCGATGCAAGGAAGATAACGAACGCGAACCGCTTGCAGCTCCTCGCGGAACCGTGCCGATGGTACCGTCGAAACAAAATACAGGGCGGCAATAGTGACTGCACAGGCGCTTTCCCAGCGAAGCTGTGTACCTCTGCTCCGAAATGCATTTGTCGTGTCAGGGAGCAAAAATGTGGGCTGATCCCGGAGGTTGTGGAGTATCGGGCTGTCAGGCGGCGCAGGTGAAGCCGGCTTGAAGTGCTGCACCCATAATAATAATAATAATAATAAATAATAATAAATAATAATAATAATAATAATAATAATAATAATAATAATAATAATAATAATAATAATAATAATAAGAAGAAGAAGAAGAAGAAGAAATGCGTAAAGATGCATTGTTTCAAGTCTATTGGTATGCTGGAATAGTTTGTGAACAGCACATGGACTCGCGAGCAGAAGGCTTTGCCATATATGCAGAGGAGGAAATGTATGTACAACCTGACAACCTTGACTCGTAAGACGACAGGGCACCGACTGTGGGGTTGTCTGTGACGTACAAACGAAAGACGGAATTATGATATCCACTCTCTGTATACATTCAGGCACACCCAAGTGTAATATCTAGAAGTTCATGACCACGTACTTTGCATTGGTTAGACGCGATGACACTACCATTGTGATCACGATTGGAGACTTCAATGTGCGCATTTCAAAACCAGAAAAGAAATGGTTCACTGAATTTTTGCAAGAATAATTTAGTTATTTGTGTTATACCAATCCAAGTAACTGAAGTAACAACGGTCATGTATAGATCGTACTTTGGCTAATATTCTGCCTAAGGTTGTAACCGGACCAATCCGTATATATCATAGTAATCACAAGGCTATCGTCGCTACCATTACCAAATGATGAAAATAAATACATGTCCCCTTGTCTAATCCTGTGTGATGTTCTACAGCTGAGCTGGTCATCAATCTTCACAGAGTGGAATGGCTCCTAATATATGTTTTTCTTTTTGCGTAGATTTCGCTTTCAGAAAGTGATGCTATAAACGCGGTGTCATTAGTTCTTGTCTCTGTGGATGCAAATAATGTTCCAGTAAGCTCTATATCCGCGCCATGCTTGCTTAGTGTCTGTGGTGTTGGGCTGCTAAGCACGAGGTCGGAAGATTGAATAGCGGCCACGGCGGCCGCATTTCGATGGGGGCGGAATGCGAAAACACCCATGTACTTAGATTTACGTCTAAGTTAAAGAGCCCCAGGTGGTCGAAATTATTCCCATGTCTCCCACTATGGTGTGCCTCAAAATCAGATTGCGATTTTGACACGTAAAAACTCCATAATTATAACGTCAATATTTCATTTGCATCCGTGAGTAGGTGCAAGTAAGGAAATGCTAGCTTCTCACAGACAGCTATACACACAAACAGATATTCATCACTCACTCTCTCTCTCAAGCACACAGACGCACAGATAACACGCACGTTTGCCTCCCTGCACATTTACACGCGCCCACGCATGTACACACGAAGAACAATGTGCGCACGTACGCACACAGAAATGCACGCACACACAAATGCGCGTATGCTCGCAGACGCATAAAGCGCGCTAGTACGCACGCAGATTCAAATACGGAGACACGAGCACGGGCGAACACACAAACTCATGTACACGCACATGCACACTCAAGACGTGCACACCCATATACACTCCCTCTCCCTCCCTGCTGCCTCTCAAGACGCTGCAGCGTGCAGAGTGAATCACACTTGCTCTGCAATTACAGTTCCAACGCCAGCTCTAATAAATCGCCTTACGGTTTAAATTTCCTGCTTCTTGAAGTCAATAGGGCTATGTTTTTATCTACACTGTCTACAAGAGTGCAGTTGGTGTAGGAAGTCGCCATTCTTCACTTGGCGTAGAATAGTTTAGCTCCGCCTACATACACGAAGTCACTTTTTATAGCTGTAATGTTGCATGAAAACTACTTTCTACACTGGGCTTTCGATGAACGCAGGCAGCGGACATCAAACAATATTAGTGATATAGCAACGATACTAAATACTCGCTGCAAAGACCGTAGACAAGTGCTTGCGTGACCATGTGTCACAGAGGGAGGTGAGCTAGTCTTCCAAGAAGATAAACTTATCTCACTCATGAATGGTGCAGGCTGTTTCAGACTGTGCGCTGACTTCGTGCACTGCGCATTCGCCATGTATTTAGCTGCAGTTTGTCTAGATTTGTTGACGAAAGAGAAATCGTACACTGGAGTTTAGTTTCAGGGTAGCGTGTAGCGGCTAATGCTACGGTCGTCCGCGTCGTCGTGAGTCCCCGATACCAGCGTGTGTGACGGGGATCCCTGCTCCTGCAAGAGGCGATGGCAAGCGGTTGCGAGTAAAGCTCGGTGCGACGCTCCCTTGGGTGTTGTCGCCGCTAACACAGAAATATGGAGGCGGTAAGTGCGAAGTCAGGTGCTGTTCGACTGCTGATGCAAAAGATGACGCGCAGTCTGCTGTGATTGGCTACAGCCCAGTGAGCCAAGCCAACGGCATAGGTTATAGCACGACGTCATAACCTATGCCCAGCACTATAATCGTCTACACGAGCCTGCACGAAAGGCAGGTTAAAAAAATTGCCCTAATTTTCCCTCTGCCGGGAGAATGGAACACAATTTTCTGCTGAAGTGAAATGTGGCTTCACCGCCGATCCCTGACCAAAACACTGCTTTAACGCACCACCGATGTTCCTACTAAGTGCCATAAGCGCATATATTGATAGAAGGGGTTGCAACGCCAACAGTCATCTCGTCGCAGTCCCGCGACCCAGGAACGTTTTCCGGGACGTACAATCTTGATGTCGATGAGCGGCTCCAAATGTACAAGAGCGTCAGCGCCCACAATAGGTGGTACAAAAGTGTTATGCTGGCTAACAATTTTCTACCTGAAAAGAATGGCACGGACCTGGTTTCGAAACCACAAGGAACAACTGACGAGCTGGGAGCAATGTAAGCAACAGATCCACGATTTGCTCGGGAAATCTTGGCTGTCAGTGAGCTGCGCAAAAGGAACTTGGGTCCCGCGTCTAGGCATCAACTGATTCATATGTGACATACATACAGGACGTTCTCGCCCTTTGCCGCAGGGTTGACGAGAGGATGTCAGAAGCGTGGCAGTTTGGGCGAGTTGGCATGTCATAACTGTTTAAGGCTAGTAGCGCCGCTCAGGACGAGCAAAAAAGGAAAGAGGTAGGGGTAATCAAAGGGAGCGGAAAACAGGGTTTTCCGCTCCCTTTGATTACCCCTACCTCTTTCCTTTTTTGCTCGTCCTGAGCGGCGCTACTAGCCTTAAACAGGATGTCAGAAGACAAGGGGAACCACGCACTGAAACGCAAAGCGCACGATGGCTTTAATCTTCTCGTGCATAAGAATTTTCCCACCATCGCCCACGTCATTAACGAACGCCGATGCGTCGATGAAGTAGAAAGTCGTCGCATTGCACGCCAGGGGCGCTCTAAGTAAGGCTGTTCCAAACTTTTCTATTCCAATTCTGCAATCATCCCTCCGCCATCGGCCAACAATTTTTTCAACCACCCCCACTTCGCCAGTCTGTCACGCGACGTCACGAAAACTGCGGTAACTCCCCATTTGATATGATGTGAACACACTGATTATGCATGAGTGCAAAGAACAAAAGAAAAATAGTTATTTCTGATTCGACGCCTTTTCGCCATTATGCGCCTCGGCTATTAATACACCTCGGCTATTGGTGAAAATTTTTCAAGCTGCAGCCACTTCACCTGCCTGTCACGCGACGTCACAACACCGCGAAAACTCACCGCGTCAAAGTGACGTGCACGCGTTAAAGGTGCATTGATATGCCGAACAAGACTGAATTTTTCTCTGAATAGCCGCAGGCTGTCCCGTTCCGAAAGGAATAAAACATGGCTGCCGCTGATCGCTCAGGCACTGACTACTCGCACCTGCTGCAGAGCATGTCTTTATTTGCGTAAAATAATACTTTTTTTCGTGGCTGTGTAACGTTTTCGAGCACTTTCGGCACGTTTACGAGCTCGCTCATTCAACTTTTCTTTGCTGATTATCCTTTTTAGCGGCATTCTTAACCTTCGGTTGCATGCCGCCGCGATTTTCGTCGAGCCACCCTAAGCTAACTAAGGGAAGCGGACGAATCGCAGACGTCGCACCACTCTCTTCATCCGGTTATCGATTTTCAGTGCCCTCGCTCGGCCCCATCGAATCCCTCTCCACTTGAGTCGTGCTCCTAGCCTCCTGTCAGCCAATTAGATAAGACAAGACTCAGTGTAGGCGATGTTATTCGTTTTTAAAGCAAACAAAAGTGCCCTCCTATAAACCAAGGAAAGGATTTGATTGGTCTCTTTAAACAACCCTGCGTGTCACCACCCGATGCTTGCGTCGGCGGTTACGCAAATTTGACGTCAGGAGATTGGAATAAAAACAAATTGGAATAGTTTTACGTTATAGGGCCCCAGTTCACGCGTCTTGCAAATATGGCTGCGACGTCGTTGTGCAAGGCCCTTCGCTCTGCGCATCAGCCGTCAACGTCGGAAAGCTGCGTTCGTATCGTTCGCCGGAAGATGGAAGCCGCGGCGCCGGTTTGCTTCCAGACGTGCTCGAACGATTCTACCCGCCGTGGTTGCTCAGCGGCTATGGTGTTGGGCTGCTGAGCACGAGGTCGCGGGATCGAATCCCGGCCACGGCGGCCGCATTTCGATGGGGGCGAAATGCGAAAACACCGGTGTACTTAGATTTAGGTGCACGTTAAAGAACCCCAGGTGGTCAAAATTTCCGGAGTCCTCCACTACGGCGTGCCTGATAATCAGAAAGTGGTTTTGGCACGTAAAACCCCAAATATTAAAAAAAATTAAACGATTCTCGACGGACGATTTCCCTTGTGCAGTCTGTCGTCGCGACGAGTTCGGGAACCTTGGAATTCAATCTGTCTGTTGCGTCAACCGATCGGACACCTACGCCTTTCCTACGATCCCTCATTGGCGACGGCAATACCCCTCTCGACCTTTTCGCAACCCAGTGGAATGGCGAACATCTGATGATTGGCAGATTTGTGTCAACTGCCGAGGCGCTGGCCACATTTCCCGTCACTGCCTTAATGCCTGGACGTCATCCCAATATCATTCTGCGTTCCAACCTTACCACCGGTTGCCAGGTAGTCGTCTAGCACAGGAAGATCCCATAGAGCCATACAAATCTACTCAGGCGTCCTCATTTACACGGCAGTCGTTCACCTTCACCACGACGACCTCTGTCTCGCTCACTCCCTAGTTGCAGTCCTCCTTCGCCCATGTACCGGCGCTCTACGGGAAACTGAAGGGTGCAGCTCCTTTGAGTGACGCTCCTAGAGCGATCCGGACTGCAATTGCTCTACTGACCTTACCGACGGATACAAATTTACTTGATGTGTACGCAGACGGTACCCTTGTCACTGTTTTGCTTGATACAGGCGCGCGCATCTCTGAGATGAGCGACCGGCTTCGTAGACGGCTTACTTAAGTTTGCCAATTTTCAGCCTTGACTGCTGATATTACGCCGTCTCCCGTTGACGTCTTCTTTGCCGACTGTCTTTCCTCACCTCACAGACACGGTTGCTCCCGAACTTACGCCTCACCACGCCGACCAGTTATGCCACCTGCTCTTTTCGTTCAGCGACATTTTTTACTTAGGTCGCCCTCTAGGACAGACCTCTCTCCCGACACACCGTATTGATACCGGTGACGCACACCCTATTCACAAGCGACCATACAATGGGTCCTTGCACGAACGACAAGCAATTCAAACGGAGGTTGGGAACATGATCTCCAGAAATCGTGTAACTGTCATCCAGTACTTGGGCGTCCCTTGTCGTTCTAGTTGAAAGGAAAGACGCCAGATGGCTCTTCTGCGTGGATAACCAGCACCTCAACAAGATCGCCAAGAAAGATGTTTATCCTGTACCACCCGTCGATGACGCCTTCAACTACCTCCACGGTGCAAAGTAATTTTCTGTCATCAACCTTCGTTCCGGATGGTGGCAGATTGCCGTTGACCACTTGGACTGAGAGAACACCGCGTTTATAACACCCGATGGCTTATACCAGTTCAAAGTCATGCCTTTCGGCTTATGTAATGTTCCAGCTACTTTTTAACGCATGATGGACACACTCTTTCATGACCTCAAGTGGTCCATCTGTATTTATTACTTAGATGACGCCATGATTTTTGCTCCTGCATTCGCCACGCACCTGGAGTGCCTCTCACATTCTTTTTGCTTTTCTTAATGCTGGCCTCCAACTTCATTTGTCTAAATGCCACTTCGGACAGCGCCAAATTACTATCCTCAGTTATCTTGTTGATTCATCTGATGTGTACCCAGATCCGGGCAAAGTTCGCGCCGTGCAGAAGTTTCCCGGGCCAACATGTGCTAAAGATGTCCCGAGCTTCGTGGGCCTGTGCTCGTACTTCCGCCGCTTCATGTACAATTTTACGAAAGTCGCCCGCCCTCTGCTCCTCTGAAGGCAGAAGTTTCATGTTCTTGGGGACCTCAACAAGCAGCCGCCTTTTCGAAGCTTATCTCTACCGATCTATCCGCCGCTACGTCGCTTCTTGTGACTTATGTCAGTGTTGGAAAAAGCCATCTGTGCTCATTGCTGGTTTATTCACACTTGTGGACGTTCCTACCGAACCTTTCTATCCCCTTGGTGTCCCCCCCCCATCTGACGTAAGCAACAAGTGCACTGCCGTCACAACTGATTACTCAAGTTGGTTCGCGATCACCAGCGCCCTTCCAACAGACGTAGCCTACTTCCTGGTGCACTTCATTTTTACCCACGGCGCTCCTCGTCAACTTCTTAGCCATCGGGGTCGCTCCTGCCTCTCTACAATATTGGACGACTTGCTCCGCTCTTTTTCTACCAAACACAAACTTAATACAGCATACCATCCGCAGACGAACGGGCTTACTATATATATATGTATATATAGTAATGGACAAGCTCTCCATGTATGTTTATAATAATAATAATCATCATCATCATCAGCCTGGTTACGCCCACTGCAGGGCAAAGGCCTCTCCCATACTTCTCCAATAACCCCGGTCATGCACTAATTGTGGCCATGTCGCCCCTGCAAACTTCTTAATCTCATCCGCCACCTAACTTTCTGCCGCCCCCTGCTACGCTTCGCTTCCCTTGGAATCCAGTCCGTAACCCTTAATGACCATCGGTTATCTTCCCTCCTCATTACATGTCCTGCCCATGCCCATTTCTTTTTCTTGATTTCAACTATGATGTCATTAACTCGCGTTTGTTCCCTCACCCAATCTGCTCTTTTCTTATCCCTTAACGTTACACCCATCATTCTTCTTGCCATAGCTCGTTGCGTCGTCTTCAATTTAAGTAGAACCCTTTCCGTCAGCCTCCAGGTTTCTGCCCCGTAGGTGAGTACTGGTAAGACACAGCTATTATACACTTTTCTCTTGAGGGATAATGGCAACCTGCTGTTCATGATCTGAGAATGCCTGCCAAACGTACGCCAGCCCATTTTTATTCTTCTGATTATTTCCGTCTCATGATCCGGATCCGCCGTCACTACCTGACCTAAGTAGATGTATTCCCTTATCACTTCCAGTGCCTCGCTACCTATAGTAAATTGCTGTTCTCTTCCGAGGCTGTTAAACATTACTTTAGTTTTCTGCAGATTAATCTTTAGACCCACTTTTCTGCTTTGCCTCTCCAGGTCAGTGAGCATGCATTGCAATTCGTCCCCTGAGTTACTAAGCAAGGCAACATCATCAGCGAATCGCAAGTTACTAAGGTATTCTTCATTAACTTTTATCCGCAATTCTTCCCAATCCATGTCTCTGAATACCTCCTGTAAACACGCTGTGAATAGCATTGGGGAGATCTTATCTCCCTGCCTGACGCCTTTCTTTATTGGGATTTTGTTGCTTTCTTTATAGAGGACTACGGTGGCGGTGGAGCCGCTATAGATATATTTCAGTATTTTTACATACGGCTCGTCTACACCCTGATTCCGTAATGCCTCCATGACTACTGAGGTTTCGTTTATAATAACCATCGTTATTAGGATACAGCTCTCATTTTTGTCGCATTCGCGTACAATTCATCACGCTACGGCACTACAGGTTACTCACCATTTTATTACTTGTACGGCCGAGATCCAGTATTACCTTTTAATACAATACTGCTTACCGCTCAAGAGCCCGTGCTTCATTACACCCGCCATGTCATCGCTCGAGCCCAAGAAACGTGCCGAGTTGCTCGCTGTCGCCTTTGTGCTTCTTAGAATAAATAACACGAAAAGCATTTGTGACATTAGTCACCGGGACGCCGATTATGTGCCCAGGGACCTTGTCCTTCTGCGATCTCCCTCGCGCCGCTTCGGCCTCTCGGAAAAACTAATGTCCCGCTATTCCGGGCTTACCGGGTCCTTTGTGAGATAACCGACGTAACCTACGAGATCTCTCCGGTCGCACCTACTACTCGCTCCATCCAGACGTCCCATGAGTTCGTTCTTGTCAGCCGCCTAAAACGCTGCTAATCTATTTCCGCATGAAAAGCAGCGGCACGGCGCTTCCACGCCAGGTGGAAATACGTTGCACAGTTCTGCACAACGCTGAGGAAGATGAGCACGAGCTTGGGGCTGAAGGAGACAATGCTTCCGGGACTAGCCTGCGGTAGAATTGCCTTTGACAATTACTGTAAATTACTGCACATTCTGTAAATTAGAAAATTAAATTATGGAGTTTTACCTACCAAAACCATGATCTGATTATGAGGCACGCCATAGTGGGGGACTCCTGAAAATTTCGACCACCTGGGCTTTTTTGTCGTACACGGGTGTTTTCGCATTTTGCCCCCATCGAAGTGCGGCCGCCACATCGTAAGTACGCTACCCGTCTTGCTTCTTTCTTCAGCAACAATATTATTCTAAATCGAACCGAACGGGTAGCTTTAGCGCCTACATTGTAAATGAGCAATGCTTTCTTCTGACAACCACTGCACCGAAATTAATTAGTCATGTTGAACTAAAAAAGCACTTAAAATGAGATTTCAGAAAGCGATTATTTATTTAACTCCCACTTTTTCTTCAATTCTGAAAAAAATGCTATATTTCAAGAAATAATACCTAAAGTATACAACTCTGCATCTCACCAACTAAAAATGATATCGCAATTCTCTAAGCTGCACCTAATATTTCATTTAATGCCGACAAAAATGACATATATGCTACATTGAAATACACCACTAACTACTGGATGTGGCATTCGCAAAACCTTTACAAGCATTGTAACAACTTCAGATACGTCATAAATTCGTACGTCAAATTTTTCCGATTGAGATTCTCCAAGGGATGTAGTTTATAGAGATGTGATATGAATTTTTGATGCTAACTAATGGATTTGTAAACTTTGTACTTCTATTCTTTTTTCAGATTTACCGGTTTCCGACAAGTCCTGTCGATACTGCCAAGGCGTAAATAAAAATTATTTTTGCTGTAATCACTGTGATTTGACGTTCTCTCTTAAATGCAACAATTCTCGTTCAGATCGTTGAGCGGTTTTCTCATCAGATAGTTTATGCGTTTTACATCTATTTGAACAGCCGGCATCGAAGATAGGCCCGAGCTAAAGCTTCCTCTTGTTGCATCACACCGGTTTTATAGGAAACCCACGAAACAAAGTTGACTGTACGGAAGCCCGCGGCCGCAGTGGTGCACAAATTATAGGAAAAAAATGAAGGGAAGCAAAGGGAAGCTTTGTGGGAGCCGTTATCTCGGCCAGACATCTCACCCGGAATGCCGACGAGCTCTCTGGTAAGGTGTCTAGCAAAATCGGCGATTCATTGCCAGTTGAGCTAGTAGCCGAGTTGTTCAAGATAAGGCTGATACATGAGCGCGCTCGTTTTCAAGTGCCGAGGTGAAGCAATAGTCTCAGGGTTTGCTTCTTTTATTATGTTTTCTTTAGTTGTGCGTCATTACATACGTCATGGCGCGAATTTCAATTCTTTAAGATTCATACGCCACGTGGTGGCGAAAAAGTAAACTAAACGCATGTCCAGAATTCCTCGGTATGGCATGGTTGTACGTTTCTGAAGTATTCGTTGAAAATATTCTGTAAAGGTGGCAAGTACTGGCTTGCGTTTCTATATGTAATGGTATTATCTGTACTTTCGCATGCTACACGCCTGGTTCTTAAGTGGGCATGACAGAGCAGCAGCCATGCGGACGCATCCAAACTGCCGCTTATTATTGCATATACTACTGGCTTGCGGATCCAGATGTCTTTCACCGGATTACATCTCGCCGTTCTCGACGGGTCTCCAACGCATGCACAGCTCATTACTGCAGACAGAGGATCATTGTCGAGCTACGATGCCTTCAACGCCTTTACCGGGTCAGCACCGCCTGGCCTTTCCACAAGATGTGTCTCCGTTCACGTTGCCCTTGTCCTTGATATCGCCAGCCCCATAGAAGGAGGCACCAGGTTCATGCAGCTCATTTAACCCAGTGCTACACGCTTGCTTCCTCAGTGGGCATGACAGAGCAGCAGCCATGCGGACGTATCCAAACTCCTGCTTTTTAATGCAGGTATTACTGCCTTGCGGATCCAGCTGTCTTTTACAGGATTACATCTCATACGATCTCGCCGGGTCTGCAACGCATGTCAAGCTCATTACTGTCGACAGAGGAGCGTTGTCCAGCTACGACGCCTTCAACGCCTTTACCGGCTTAGCACCGCCTGGCGCTTCCACCCGATGCGTGTCCGTTCGCGTTGCCCGTGTGCTTGACATCTCCAGCCCCATAAACGGATGCATCAGGTTCGCGCAGCACGATTAACCCAGTGCTACACGCCTGGTTCCTCAGTGGGCATGAGCAAGCAGCAGGCATGTGGACATATCCAAGCAGCTCCTTTTTAATGGAGATATTACTGGCTTGCGGATCCAGCTGTCTTTCATCGGATTACATCTCGCCGATCACGCAGGATATGCGGTGCATGCGCTGCTCATTGCTGCTGATAGAGGAGCGTTGTTCAGCTACGACGCCTTCAACGCGTTTGTCGGGTATGCACAGCCTGGTGCTTCCACCCGGTGTATCTCCGTTCACGTTGCCTTTTTGCTTGATATCGGCCGTCCCATCGACGGAGGCATCACGTTCCCGTAGCACGTTGAACCCAGTGCTACACGCCTGGTTTCTCAGTGGTCATGAGTGCAGCAGCCATGTGGACATAACTAGACTGCTGCTTTTTAATGCAGATACTACTGGCTTGCGGATCCAGCTGTCGTTCACCGGATTACATCTCACCGATCTCGCCCGGTCTGAAGCGCATGCACAGCTTATTGCTGCCGACAAACGAACGTTGTCGAGATACGACGCCTTCAGCGCCTTTGTCAGGTCAGCACCACCTGGCGCTTCCACCCAATGTCTCTCGGTTCAGGTTACCCTTGTCCTTGATATCGCCAGCTCCATCGACGGAAGCATCTCGTTCCCGCAGCACGTTGAACCCAGTGCTACACGCCTGGTTCCTCAGTAGTCATGAGCTCAGCAGCCATGTGGACACATCGAGACTTATGCTTTTTAATGCAGCTTAGTCCGGGTCCTTCCTTCTTTTGAAAACGTACAAACAGTGTAAACCTGCTGCTCTTTCCATGCCCAAATGTTTTGTGTAGCACCGTTACTGAATGTCTGCATGGACTCAAGTTGCTTCTTTTGGGCGGAGATATTGATTTAAACCGTGACCTCCTAAGGACGTTCCCAACAAGAGTAATGCCAACATTGTCGCCTGACTGAAAGCTCTGAATGGCAAAATGGACAAAAATCACGTCAAGTCCTGTCGCAGGTTAGCGAGTTAAAAGAAATGCAAATAAATCTTGAACAGCGAATAAGTGTGTTCGCGATCGATTAACTGCTGTTGAAGCCAACATCGCTGCTTCACAACCCGGAAATGAGACATTGCCCGTACAGTATCAGAGGCTGTTCACGTCGAAAGGACTGCCTTTACGAGACGTCTAGGCGAACTTGAGGATCGCTCATGGGATGAAGATTTAATTTTATAGGATGTTTCTGATCAACAGTCTGCATCATCGGCGGAATCTGAAACAAAAGTTCCCGACGCTATTTCCCCATTAAACATACAGCTAGGTGACAAAGACATCGCCCGAACACATAGATTGAGCAGATTTGTTCCGCATAAATGTCGTCCAGTGAGAGCTAAGTTTTCGAGCTTTAAAATTGAAGAGGCCATTTTTTCCGATAGATCAAAACTAAAACCGTCGGGTGTCACTGTCTGTGAAGACTACTGCCCGGCTACTCAAGCAGCACGTAAAAACAATGATTTTGGGTAGGTCCAGCGGCCCTCACTTTGCTACAACCAGCTGTACATCAGCAGAAAAAGCTATGTCTACCTTCCCTCGACGGACAGTACCTGCAAATGCGAATTTGAAAATCAAAATGATGCTTCTGCGCATGCCGAGGCTGCGAAACCAGCTGCCGCTAATAACTACTCCTCCTTATCCTAGCAATCAATGTGTGTTCGTGATTCTGCTAGAACTGTTGGCTTTCTGTTTTCAAACACTCGAAGCCTTGTGAACAAAGATGATGACCTGTGGTTGCTCATTGACACGTGTAACGCTGATGTTTACATACTTTGTGAGACTTGGCTTAACTCAATAATTTCTAACAATTAAATTTTCAACTGTGAACTTACTTTTAAGATCTACCAATTTTATCGTGCTTACAGATTAGGGGAGGTGTTCTCATTGCTATTACAAATTACATTTACAATTATCATATTCCTGTTGCCTCCGCTTTAGATATCGTATGCGCATGCGTACGTATTAACCATCGTGACAGTTTTCTGCAGCTGCTACCGCCCTCCTAATGCCCCTTGCTCATATTGCCCTTATCGTCATGATGTATTAAATAATATTGTCATCAGATTCCCGTGTTCACCAATATTCTTACTGAGCGATTTTAATTATCCTAAAATAAGTTTGTCCGCAAGCGTTCCGTTTGCCTCACACCAGTCATATTAAACCACAGCATCCCTAAACCTGTGCACTGATTTCAACCTCTCACAAATCATAACGCAATCAATACAGACCGCGCCAACTAGTTCCAATATTCTAGATTTATTTCTACTTCTCCGGATATAATTCACTCACTCTCTTTTCTACCAGGACTGAGTGACCACAGTATTATTCTATTCTCGAATGTAGGAACCGTAAACCGCTCCACGGCAGCACCAAAATACATCAGAAAATCTAAGGCAAATTTCGTTTGCATAAATAGAGAACTCGGAACATTTTTAGATGAATACTTACCTAATTTCTTTGCACGCACTCTTGAAGAGACTTGGTTTCTGTTTAAAGAAAAAGCCATTTTGCTGTCAGATAAATACATACCCCTACGTATCATATAGGGCAGCCAGCGCTTCCCCCTGGCTTAACAATTACTTAAAATAGCAACTAAGTAAGAAGGACCGACTGTTTCGCAAAGCAAATCATAGCAGCGGGCAAGATCACTGGGTTGTTAATCAAGTGGCTAAATCAATATATAAATTCGCACTGAGAAATACTAAACACATCTTTTTTCACGAGAAATTGCCTTCTTTATTGGTTACGGATCCTAAAAAGTTCTGTAACATTATTGGAGGCTCTAAATCCAACATGATAACTTTGATGAAAATGGCATCGTTATTCCTAGGGAGAAATGTTGTGATGCATTCAATGAGGTGTTTTCAAAGATCTTTGTGCGATCACAGCATGTTTTCCTGCCTGATTTATACAACATGAGCTTTCTTCCAATGGGCACTTTACTGATTGACTCAGTTGGTGTGCAGAACTTAATTAAAAATTTAAAACTGTCATCTAGTTCAGGCGTAAACGGAACTAATTCGAAGTTTTTGAAAAGCACCGATGTGTTTTCATCTGTAATTCTGTCTAAACTAGTTACACAATCTTTGCATTCCTCAATGTTACGAAGCGATTGGTAGGTGGGCAGGGTGGTTCCGTCGTCTGGTGACGCGCATTGTTCTACTAATTATAGATCAATTCCCTTAACTATCATTGCGTGCAGACTCTTTGAACATATAATCTATTCCAATCTGGTCACCTTCCTTGAAAATAATTCTTTCTTTACACCACATCTGCATGTCTTTCAGAAATGTTTTTCGTGGGAATCACTGCTCATCTCTTTCACTGACTACCTTTTCGCACCCACTGACTCTGGATTCTACATCGACTGCATATTCCTTGATTTCTCCAAGGCATTTGATCTTGATAACTATTAACTGCTTTGTCCGAAGCTTAGACAATTAAACGTTGTCCCAACTTTTTAGCGTGGATCGAAAACCTTCTTCTTAGCGGAACACAATTTGTATACGCTAATAACTCTAACTCTCCTTCACTAGTTTACTCCTGTGTACCCCAGGGTTCTGTTCTGGGACGATTACTCTTCCTTATCTACATTAATGACTTGCCTGACTCCTTTAACTCATGTATTAGGTTGTGTGCCGATGGATGCATAATTTATAGTATAATTTCTTCAACCCCTGACTCCGCTCAACTTCGATATATCATAATATATATGAACAATATATTACAGTGATCTAATACCTGGGCCCCCTAAAAAAGCAACAGCGCAACCAGAAAGTCGCCAGCCCACTTCTCGTCCAAGCTTGTAATTGAAGTGGATCCCGTCTCGTTCAAGATCACCCCACCTTCTCGCTTCCCTGTTTACTTTGACAACCTTGAAACCTTTCTCTCGGCTCATTTTCCACATCGGCTCATTAGCAGCCACTAAGGCTCTTTGTACGTGACAGTCACGCACAGGCACCTCCGGCACCACGCACAACACGAGCTGCACCTGAGGGGACAGCTCGCGCAACTCGTCAACCCCCTTAGCCATGCGCTGGGCTAGTCCTGTCCCGTTCCTGTTTAGGACGTCATTTAGCCCACCTGCTACTATGACAAGGTTGCGCATGTGGTCATTTTCCGCGAGCTTTGCTTTTGCTCGCTCCATGACAGAACACAGTGTCCGCCATGGAAATGGCCCCACCTCCACTCTTTTATCGCCTTTCACTCTCTCCAGAATTGCTTCTGAGTACCTAGTCAGGTTTGAGTCGCCGGCAATAATCACCGTTTCACTCTCTCCTTCGCCTCCCTGCTTAACTTTGTCCCTTTTTCGCATGATTCGGAATTGACAAGAGGCATTGATCCATGCGCTCCTGCTTTTTCCGCGTGGCGGCCTCAAGGTAGGTGCCGCCTTTCCAGCTACATCCTCACCACGCTGCACGCGTTCCACGTACTTTGCTGGCACTCCCTCTCCTATCACGTCGGGGCACTGGGTCCCATTGTCACGACCATTCTCGTTCGCAATGGCGGCCCTGTTCAGCTTTTCCTTGGCTGCTTGAAGTCTTTTTGCATCACGCGTGCATCACGCTCCCTATTTAGCTCATTTTCGAGCTCGTCGACCTGTTTGACCAGCTTATCCTTTAAAGCCTCCATTTTCTTCAGCCTAGCATCGACATTACAGTGTGTGCCGATTGGCTCGATTCCCTCTCCATTCTCATCAGTCCCCTCGTCTGCCTTGAGGCACCTCCCCGCACAGTGCACGTTTTCCCGGCTTTTTTTTCAATGTATTACACGGCATTTTCTAATGCAAATACTATAGTACTATAATAATGCAGAGCACTATAAAATGCCGCAAAGAAATTCTCGCCAATGTTTTAGTTAAATGTGGTTTAATGGCGCAAATGCGGCTAAGGGTAAGCTGCGCCAAACAAGAGGTGTTTTAAAATCCAGTTGAGGAAGGAAAATGCTGTGCGAATAGTCCATATTTTATGTAAAAATTCACTCTCGTCTTGAAATTTACGCACGTCAGATAGTGCGATTAGCGTATCATCGCCTAAAATTAAAGCAGTGTAAAGGTATGTGTAGTTGATATAGGTTGTGCAAAAGGTTTCGTCTGTGTATTTCAATGTGTGTACAAAAGTTCCCGACGCTATTTCCCCATTAAACATACAGCTAGGTGACAAAGACATCGCCCGAGCACATAGATTGAGCAGATTTGTTCCGCATAAATGTCGTCCAGTGAGAGCTAAGCTTTCGAGCTTTAAAATTGAAGAGGCCATTTTTTCCGATAGATCAAAACTAAAATCGTCGGGTGTCACTGTCTGTGAAGACTACTGCCCGGCTACTCAAGCAGCACGTAAAAACAATGATTTTGGGTAGGTCCAGCGGCCCTCACTTTGCTACAACCAGCTGTACATCAGCAGAAAAAGCTATGTCTACCTTCCCTCGACGGACAGTACCTGCAAATGCGAATTTGAAAATCAAAATGATGCTTCTGCGCATGCCGAGGCTGCGAAACCAGCTGCCGCTAATAACGACTCCTCCTTATCCTAGCAATCAATGTGTGTTCGTGATTCTGCTAGAACTGTTGGCTTTCTGTTTTCAAACACTCGAAGCCTTGTGAACAAAGATGATGACCTGTGGTTGCTCATTGACACGTGTAACGCTGATGTTTACATACTTTGTGAGACTTGGCTTAACTCAATAATTTCTAACAATTAAATTTTCAACTGTGAACTTACTTTTAAGATCTACCAATTTTATCGTGCTTACAGGTTAGGGGAGGTGTTCTCATTGCTATTACAAATTACATTTACAATTATCATATTCCTGTTGCCTCCGCTTTAGATATCGTATGCGCATGCGTACGTATTAACCATCGTGACAGTTTTCTGCAGCTGCTACCGCCCTCCTGATGCCCCTTGCTCATATTGTCCTTATCGTCATGATGTATTAAATAATATTGTCATCAGATTCCCGTGTTCACCAATATTCTTACTGAGCGATTTTAATTATCCTAAAATAAGTTTGTCCGCAAGCGTTCCGTTTGCCTCACACCAGTCATATTAAACCACAGCATCCCTAAACCTGTGCACTGATTTCAACCTCTCACAAATCATAACGCAATCAATACAGACCGCGCCAACTAGTTCCAATATTCTAGATTTATTTCTACTTCTCCGGATATAATTCACTCACTCTCTTTTCTACCAGGACTGAGTGACCACAGTATTATTCTATTCTCGAATGTAGGAACCGTAAACCGCTCCACGGCAGCACCAAAATACCTCAGAAAATCTAAGGCAAATTTCGTTTGCATAAATAGAGAACTCGGAACATTTTTAGATGAATACTTACCTAATTTCTTTGCACGCACTCTTGAAGAGACTTGGTTTCTGTTTAAAGAAAAAGCCATTTCGCTGTCAGATAAATACATACCCCTACGTATCATATAGGGCAGCCAGCGATTCCCCCTGGCTTAACAATTACTTAAAATAGCAACTAAGTAAGAAGGACCGACTGTTTCGCAAAGCA
This sequence comes from Dermacentor variabilis, assembly GCF_050947875.1. Taxonomy (NCBI): domain Eukaryota; kingdom Metazoa; phylum Arthropoda; class Arachnida; order Ixodida; family Ixodidae; genus Dermacentor; species Dermacentor variabilis. The sequence goes on from NW_027460280.1 coordinate 13,299,553, forward strand.
AATCATAGCAGCGGGCAAGATCACTGGGTTGTTAATCAAGTGGCTAAATCAATATATAAATTCGCACTGAGAAATACTAAACACGTCTTTTTTCACGAGAAATTGCCTTCTTTATTGGTTACGGATCCTAAAAAATTCTGTAACATTATTGGAGGCTCTAAATCCAACATGATAACTTTGATGAAAATGGCATCGTTATTCCTAGGGAGAAATGTTGTGATGCATTCAATGAGGTGTTTTCAAAGATCTTTGTGCGATCACAGCATGTTTTCCTGCCTGATTTATACAACATGAGCTTTCTTCCAATGGGCACTTTACTGATTGACTCAGTTGGTGTGCAGAACTTAATTAAAAATTTAAAACTGTCATCTAGTTCAGGCGTAAACGGAACTAATTCGAAGTTTTTGAAAAGCACCGATGTGTTTTCATCTGTAATTCTGTCTAAACTAGTTACACAATCTTTGCATTCCTCAATGTTACGAAGCGATTGGTAGGTGGGCAGGGTGGTTCCGTCGTCTGGTGACGCGCATTGTTCTACTAATTATAGATCAATTCCCTTAACTATCATTGCGTGCAGACTCTTTGAACATAGAATCTATTCCAATCTGGTCACCTTCCTTGAAAATAATTCTTTCTTTACACCACATCTGCATGTCTTTCAGAAATGTTTTTCGTGGGAATCACTGCTCATCTCTTTCATTGACTACCTTTTCGCACCCACTGACTCTGGATTCTACATCGACTGCATATTCCTTGATTTCTCCAAGGCATTTGATCTTGATAACTATTAACTGCTTTGTCCGAAGCTTAGACAATTAAACGTTGTCCCAACTTTTTAGCGTGGATCGAAAACCTTCTTCTTAGGAGAACACAATTTGTATACGCTAATAACTCTAACTCTCCTTCACTAGTTTACTCCTGTGTACCCCAGGGTTCTGTTCTGGGACGATTACTCTTCCTTATCTACATTAATGACTTGCCTGACTCCTTTAACTCATGTATTAGGTTGTGTGCCGATGGATGCATAATTTATAGTATAATTTCTTCAACCCCTGACTCCGCTCAACTTCGATATATCATAATATATATGAACAATATATTACAGTGATCTAATACCTGGGCCCCCTAAAAAAGCAACAGCGCAACCAGAAAGTCGCCAGCCCACTTCTCGTCCAAGCTTGTAATTGAAGTGGATCCCGTCTCGTTCAAGATCACCCCACCTTCTCGCTTCCCTGTTTACTTTGACAACCTTGAAACCTTTCTCTCGGCTCATTTTCCACATCGGCTCATTAGCAGCCACTAAGGCTCTTTGTACGTGACAGTCACGCACAGGCACCTCCGGCACCACGCACAACACGAGCTGCACCTGAGGGGACAGCTCGCGCAACTCTTCAACTCCCTTAGCCATGCGCTGGGCTAGTCCTGTCCCGTTCCTGTTTAGGACGTCATTTAGCCCACCTGCTACTATGACAAGGTTGCGCATGTGGTCATTTTCCGCGAGCTTTGCTTTTGCTCGCTCCATGACAGAACACAGTGTCCGCCATGGAAATGGCCCCACCACCACTCTTTTATCGCCTTTCACTCTCTCCAGAATTGCTTCTGAGTACCTAGTCAGGTTTGAGTCGCCGGCAATAATCACCGTTTCACTCTCTCCTTCGCCTCCCTGCTTAACTTTGTCCCTTTTTCGCATGATTCGGAATTGACAAGAGGCATTGATCCATGCGCTCCTGCTTTTTCCGCGTGGCGGCCTCAAGGTAGGTGCCGCCTTTCCAGCTACATCCTCACCACGCTGCACGCGTTCCACGTACTTTGCTGGCACTCCCTCTCCTATCACGTCGGGGCACTGGGTCCCATTGTCACGACCATTCTCGTTCGCAATGGCGGCCCTGTTCAGCTTTTCCTTGGCTGCTTGAAGTCTTTTTGCATCACGCGTGCATCACGCTCCCTATTTAGCTCATTTTCGAGCTCGTCGACCTGTTTGACCAGCTTATCCTTTAAAGCCTCCATTTTCTTCAGCCTAGCATCGACATTACAGTGTGTGCCGATTGGCTCGATTCCCTCTCCATTCTCATCAGTCCCCTCGTCTGCCTTGAGGCACCTCCCCGCACAGTGCACGTTTTCCCGGCTTTTTAGAGCGCAGCTCTTTGGCGTCCGTTCCTGGGTTTCGCGTCGTCGTCGTCGTCGTCGTCGGCGTCGTCGTCGGCCTCGTAACCAGCTCCGCCCCCCTTTCATCCCCCCAGCGCTAGCAGCGACCGACTGATACCGCTGGATGCCGCTGACGCCGCTAGAGAGTCAAGATAACGTGACTGCATAGAACACCTTCGCCGCCATGCAGAAAGAGTATCAGTCAAAGGCATCAGTCAGTCGCTGCTATCTCTTCCCTCCTCCCTTTATCGTGTTGTCCGCTTGCTGCGGGCGCTTCTGCCCCCATCGTTTGCCGCTGGGTGTACACGCCGCCCCCCTCCGCTTCCGCTTACTGCTGGTTGCTCTCGACGGCGGCGATGAGCCTCCGCTTCGGCGGCGCGAACTGCAGGGTCTTCTCGGCGGCGGCGATGAGCTTCTGCTTCAGCCTCGCTTACTGCTGGTTGCTCTCGACGGCGGCAATGAGCCTCCACTTTGGCGGCGCGAACGGCAGGGTCTTCTCGGCGGCGGCGCTTAGCCTCTGCTTCCCCCACGGCTGTGACAACCTCGCGAGGCACTTGTATAGATCTCGTCTTTGAGAATCAAGCATTGGTGTACCAAGTCGAACATATATCAGTCTATTTCTCCGACCACAAAGCTTCCTTCATGACTGTCAAGAACTGTTAGTGGAGTCTTTGTTAAAGGAATACGTGTGAAAAATAAAAGAAAAATTCTGTGATAGCGCATACATGTGTTGCTCGATTTCTTTGCCTCAATCTATCCAAAAGGTGAAACAGCTTATTTGCTGCGCTCAAATTTCGCATTAGGAAGTAACGTAATCGTCGGTAATTTTTTTTTCAATGTATTACACGGCATTTTCTAATGCAAATACTATAGTACTATAATAATGCAGAGCACTATAAAATGCCGCAAAGAAATTCTCGCCAAAGTTTTAGTTAAATGTGGTTTAATGGCGCAAATGCGGCTAAGGGTAAGCTGCGCCAAACAAGAGGTGTTTTAAAATCCAGTTGAGGAAGGAAAATGCTGTGCGAATAGTCCATATTTTATGTAAAAATTCACTCTCGTCTTGAAATTTACGCACGTCAGATAGTGCGATTAGCGTATCATCGCCTAAAATTAAAGCAGTGTAAAGGTATGTGTAGTTGATATAGGTTGTGCAAAAGGTTTCGTCTGTGTATTTCAATGTGTGTACAAAAGTTCCCGACGCTATTTCCCCATTAAACATACAGCCAGGTGACAAAGACATCGCCCGAGCACATAGATTGAGCAGATTTGTTCCGCATAAATGTCGTCCAGTGAGAGCTAAGTTTTCGAGCTTTAAAATTGAAGAGGCCATTTTTTCCGATAGATCAAAACTAAAATCGTCGGGTGTCACTGTCTGTGAAGACTACTGCCCGGCTACTCAAGCAGCACGTAAAAACAATGATTTTGGGTAGGTCCAGCGGCCCTCACTTTGCTACAACCAGCTGTACATCAGCAGAAAAAGCTATGTCTACCTTCCCTCGACGGACAGTACCTGCAAATGCGAATTTGAAAATCAAAATGATGCTTCTGCGCATGCCGAGGCTGCGAAACCAGCTGCCGCTAATAACGACTCCTCCTTATCCTAGCAATCAATGTGTGTTCGTGATTCTGCTAGAACTGTTGGCTTTCTGTTTTCAAACACTCGAAGCCTTGTGAACAAAGATGATGACCTGTGGTTGCTCATTGACACGTGTAACGCTGATGTTTACATACTTTGTGAGACTTGGCTTAACTCAATAATTTCTAACAATTAAATTTTCAACTGTGAACTTACTTTTAAGATCTACCAATTTTATCGTGCTTACAGATTAGGGGAGGTGTTCTCATTGCTATTACAAATTACATTTACAATTATCATATTCCTGTTGCCTCCGCTTTAGATATCGTATGCGCATGCGTACGTATTAACCATCGTGACAGTTTTCTGCAGCTGCTACCGCCCTCCTAATGCCCCTTGCTCATATTGCCCTTATCGTCATGATGTATTAAATAATATTGTCATCAGATTCCCGTGTTCACCAATATTCTTACTGAGCGATTTTAATTATCCTAAAATAAGTTTGTCCGCGAGCGTTCCGTTTGCCTCACACCAGTCATATTAAACCACAGCATCCCTAAACCTGTGCACTGATTTCAACCTCTCACAAATCATAACGTAATCAATACAGACCGCGCCAACTAGTTCCAATATTCTAGATTTATTTCTACTTCTCCGGATATAATTCACTCACTCTCTTTTCTACCAGGACTGAGTGACCACAGTATTATTCTATTCTCGAATGTAGGAACCGTAAACCGCTCCACGGCAGCACCAAAATACCTCAGAAAATCTAAGGCAAATTTCGTTTGCATAAATAGAGAACTCGGAACATTTTTAGATGAATACTTACCTAATTTCTTTGCACGCACTCTTGAAGAGACTTGGTTTCTGTTTAAAGAAAAAGCCATTTCGCTGTCAGATAAATACATACCCCTACGTATCATATAGGGCAGCCAGCGATTCCCGCTGGCTTAACAATTACTTAAAATAGCAACTAAGTAAGAAGGACCGACTGTTTCGCAAAGCAAATCATAGCAGCGGGCAAGATCACTGGGTTGTTAATCAAGTGGCTAAATCAATATATAAATTCGCACTGAGAAATACTAAACACATCTTTTTTCACGAGAAATTGCCTTCTTTATTGGTTACGGATCCTAAAAAGTTCTGTAACATTATTGGAGGCTCTAAATCCAACATGATAACTTTGATGAAAATGGCATCGTTATTCCTAGGGAGAAATGTTGTGATGCATTCAATGAGGTGTTTTCAAAGATCTTTGTGCGATCACAGCATGTTTTCCTGCCTGATTTATACAACATGAGCTTTCTTCCGATGGGCACTTTACTGATTGACTCAGTTGGTGTGCAGAACTTAATTAAAAATTTAAAACTGTCATCTAGTTCAGGCGTAAACGGAACTAATTCGAAGTTTTTGAAAAGCACCGATGTGTTTTCATCTGTGATTCTGTCTAAACTAGTTACACAATCTTTGCATTCCTCAATGTTACGAAGCGATTGGTAGGTGGGCAGGGTGGTTCCGTCGTCTGGTGACGCGCATTGTTCTACTAATTATAGATCAATTCCCTTAACTATCATTGCGTGCAGACTCTTTGAACATATAATCTATTCCAATCTGGTCACCTTCCTTGAAAATAATTCTTTCTTTACACCACATCTGCATGTCTTTCAGAAATGTTTTTCGTGGGAATCACTGCTCATCTCTTTCACTGACTACCTTTTCGCACCCACTGACTCTGGATTCTACATCGACTGCATATTCCTTGATTTCTCCAAGGCATTTGATCTTGATAACTATTAACTGCTTTGTCCGAAGCTTAGACAATTAAACGTTGTCCCAACTTTTTAGCGTGGATCGAAAACCTTCTTCTTAGCAGAACACAATTTGTATACGCTAATAACTCTAACTCTCCTTCACTAGTTTACTCCTGTGTACCCCAGGGTTCTGTTCTGGGACGATTACTCTTCCTTATCTACATTAATGACTTGCCTGACTCCTTTAACTCATGTATTAGGTTGTGTGCCGATGGATGCATAATTTATAGTATAATTTCTTCAACCCCTGACTCCGCTCAACTTCGATATATCATAATATATATGAACAATATATTACAGTGATCTAATACCTGGGCCCCCTAAAAAAGCAACAGCGCAACCAGAAAGTCGCCAGCCCACTTCTCGTCCAAGCTTGTAATTGAAGTGGATCCCGTCTCGTTCAAGATCACCCCACCTTCTCGCTTCCCTGTTTACTTTGACAACCTTGAAACCTTTCTCTCGGCTCATTTTCCACATCGGCTCATTAGCAGCCACTAAGGCTCTTTGTACGTGACAGTCACGCACAGGCACCTCCGGCACCACGCACAACACGAGCTGCACCTGAGGGGACAGCTCGCGCAACTCGTCAACCCCCTTAGCCATGCGCTGGGCTAGTCCTGTCCCGTTCCTGTTTAGGACGTCATTTAGCCCACCTGCTACTATGACAAGGTTGCGCATGTGGTCATTTTCCGCGAGCTTTGCTTTTGCTCGCTCCATGACAGAACACAGTGTCCGCCATGGAAATGGCCCCACCACCACTCTTTTATCGCCTTTCACTCTCTCCAGAATTGCTTCTGAGTACCTAGTCAGGTTTGAGTCGCCGGCAATAATCACCGTTTCACTCTCTCCTTCGCCTCCCTGCTTAACTTTGTCCCTTTTTCGCATGATTCGGAATTGACAAGAGGCATTGATCCATGCGCTCCTGCTTTTTCCGCGTGGCGGCCTCAAGGTAGGTGCCGCCTTTCCAGCTACATCCTCACCACGCTGCACGCGTTCCACGTACTTTGCTGGCACTCCCTCTCCTATCACGTCGGGGCACTGGGTCCCATTGTCACGACCATTCTCGTTCGCAATGGCGGCCCTGTTCAGCTTTTCCTTGGCTGCTTGAAGTCTTTTTGCATCACGCGCATCACGCGTGCGTCACGCTCCCTATTTAGCTCATTTTCGAGCTCGTCGACCTGTTTGACAAGCTTATCCTTTAAAGCCTCCATTTTCTTCAGCCTAGCATCGACATTACAGTGTGTGCCGATTGGCTCGATTCCCTCTCCATTCTCATCAGTCCCCTCGTCTGCCTTGAGGCACCTCGCCGCACAGTGCACGTTTTCCCGGCTTTTTTTTCAATGTATTACACGGCATTTTCTAATGCAAATACTATAGTACTATAATAATGCAGAGCACTATAAAATGCCGCAAAGAAATTCTCGCCAATGTTTTAGTTAAATGTGGTTTAATGGCGCAAATGCGGCTAAGGGTAAGCTGCGCCAAACAAGAGGTGTTTTAAAATCCAGTTGAGGAAGGAAAATGCTGTGCGAATAGTCCATATTTTATGTAAAAATTCACTCTCGTCTTGAAATTTACGCACGTCAGATAGTGCGATTAGCGTATCATCGCCTAAAATTAAAGCAGTGTAAAGGTATGTGTAGTTGATATAGGTTGTGCAAAAGGTTTCGTCTGTGTATTTCAATGTGTGTACATTTCAGTAATATACGCATAACTGTTAGTTGTTCTTGGCATTTCTTGCATATTGATGTGTCTTCTTTCGTAAGTAAATAATTCTGCGTTAGGTGTGTGTGCCCAATGCGTAGTCGGCATAAAACTACTTTGAAGAAACGTTCCTGATGATAACATGACTTCCTCTCACCAAGTATGGGTTTAGTGATATGCAGCTTGTTGTCGGCACAACGGTCCCATTCGTGTTGCAATTTTGACGTTAAGGCTTTTCTAATCGCACGGATGCTATCTTTACATGAAAGTGTTGAATTTGTTATATCTTTGTACGCTGCCATCGATGCACATCTATCAGCTGCTTCGTTAACCGACAGCTCCACATGGCATGGAACCCAGCAGAAACGAATTGACCTCCCTTATTTGTTAAGCACCACCATGTTCAATATGTCTCGTATCAGGGATTCACAGTCATATTTCACATGTAGAGCCTTCAGTGTGCTTAAAGAGTCAGTGTGTACGACTGCATTTTTGTCTTTATCAGTGATAATCTTCTTAACAACAACCCATATAGCGTAGACTTCGGCCGTGAAAACAGAGGCGTGCTGTGGCAGTCGAATACTTGTTTCCTTATATTCCGTTACGGCCCCCACACCTACGTGTTCTTTTGTTTTAGAGCCATCCGTTTAATATTTCATGTTATTTGGAGATTTGTCCTGAAGAGCACGGAATTCTTGTATAATGTGTTCCTGTGGGGTGTCTCTTTAGATGTGTTAACGTCCAGTCACATAACTGTGTTAAATCCTACCACGGCGGCAACCGTTGTGGTTTTTTGGCAATCTGGAGGACTTGATGCGGAATGTCACAATCCCGACAATATTGCTCATACCGCAGGACAAGTGGCCTAATCATGTTCGGTTTATTAGTATAGTGCAAGCCTGAGTTGCATTTTGTGAGGATGTTGTAGCATAAGTGTTGCGGTGTGACTGAATTCTGAGTACGTAGGAAGAAGTGAGTAATGCTCTGCGCTGCTGTAAGGAGGGTTCATTACACGCGATGTATAAACTTTGAATAGATGATGTTCTGTAGGCACTACTTGCCAGTCGCAGTCCAAGGTTATGTACTGGATAAAATCTGTGGATGTAGGACTGTCTGGCTGAGCCGTAAATCACGGAGCCGTAGTCTAAAAGGCTTCGCACAAAAGACGGTAAATACGTAAAAGACACGTTCGGTCGGAACCCCAGTGCTTATGAGATAACACTTTGAGGATATTCAATGCTTTATTTGCCTTAATCTTTAGTACTTTAATGTGGGCTAGGAAGCTTAGTTCTTTGTGAAAGATTACTCCCAACAATTTATATTCTTGTTTTAACAGCAGCGCGACATCATTCAATTTTGAATCCGGGTCTCATTTTTGCGAGAATAGCGCTGTAACAGTTTTTTTTTTGAGTAGGGAAGCGGAAGCCATTTTTCTCAGCCCACTCCAATAGTTTATTGATTGTTATGTGGAGCTGCCTTTAACATGTTGGTAAGTTTGAGGCACGGCACGCTGTTTGCAGATCATCGACGTATATGGAGTGCATGATAGAGGGGGGAATGACTTTGTTGATAGAGTTCATTTTTACTATAAAGAATGTTGTGCTAAGTACACAACCTTGTGGCACACCGCTTTCCTGGATAAACGTGCGCGAGAGCACAGTGCCTAGACGGATTTGGAATGTTCTGTCGGACATAAAATCAGCGAGACAGTTTAGCATTTTGCCACGGGTTCCTAACGCGGCGAGGTCACGTAATATTCAAAGTCTCCACGTGGTGTCGTACGCTTTTTCTGGATCGAAGAGCACTGCCAGGCAGTGCTGTTTGTGTAGGAATGCTTCACGTATATCGTGTTCGAGTCGCACGAGGTCGCCTGTCGTTGAACACCTTTTTTCTACCCGCACTGATGAAAATCAGTCAAGTTCCGTATAGCCAGCTGAAAGTTAATCTCGCATTTACGACACTTTCGTACGATTTCGCCAAACAGCTTGTCAAAGCAATGGGTTGAAAGCTGCTTGGGGATGTGGAGGATTTACCTGTATTTAAATAATGCACAACTACTGTTGCGTTTTTCCATCCTTTTGGTTTGATTCCAGATTCAAATACTTTGTTGAAAAATTTAAGCAGAGCATCTACGGATGCTGGGGGCAGGTGTGCAAGCATGGAATGACGGATCCGGTCAGGACCTACTGCAGTTTTTTTGCCAGCACAGAGAACCCTGTTCAGATAGCACATAACGAAACAATGTCAAAACGTAAAGAGGCGGTTACGTATGTTCCCAATTTTTTTCCAAGCTGATGACACAAGTATCATACAATACTTGTCATTTGAACTGGACAATTTTGATATTCAAAGTGATATGAATACCATGGGGGAATCGTTCCAGCATATTATTTTCCATTGTATTAGCAAATTGTGCGGGGTCGTAAAAGAAGGAAAACTAAACGGAATCCTTGGATCAACAGGGAAATCATCCAACAAAATGCAGAATAAGCTGCCAGAGACAGAAAGTAACAAAAAGACCCCACAAAAATAACTGAGTTCTCTGTACCACTGCGTTCTCTGATAACTGAAGCCAACAGTAGATATTATAAAGAAACATTGACAGATTTCATGAGCTTGTCTCCCGATAAATTTTGGCGTCACATGTCGAAAAAAGACAACGAGTCGCATAGCTGTAGTTGATAACACTGTAGTTACTGATCCTGCAGTGATTGCTTCTTCTTACAACGAGTTCTTTCAGTCGGTGTTTTCTGTTCTATCACAATCCAGTACTGAGTCCATAGTCTCTCCATCGCTTCGTTCGGAAGAGATGCCAGACGTTGAAGTCTCCTATGAGGCAATTGTAGTTCTTTTACTAAACATTGACGTCAAAAAATCAGTAGGCGCCTAGACATACCGAACGCATTTCTGCGCAGGTATGCGGAATGGGTTGCGCATTTCTTAAAAATTTCATTTGACGCGCCACTTGCGGAAGGCCGAGTCCCTGATGACTGGCTCACGGCAGAGGTTATACCTGTTCACAAATCTGGAGATAGACAGATAATTGAAAATTATTGTCCAATATCGCTGACCGGCGTTTGCTGCAAGCTCCTAGAACATGTTGTAGCCAAGTCAATTTACCCGTACATCGAAAATGCGAACTCATTCTTTCCCAATGAACACGGATTCCGACAGCGCCTTTCCACAACAACACAGCTTCTTGAAACAATCCAAGACTTTGCCAGCACGTTAAAAAATAAGAAACAGAGAGATGCCATCTGTCTTGATCTGTCGAAAGCATTCGATAGAGTGCTACATGCTGAATTGATTGTAAAACTGAATAATATGGGAATAAACGCGAAAATAGTAAAATGGATAACCACGTAGCTCCGGGGCAGAACCCAATACGTAAAAGTGGAACACATTAGATCAAAGCCGTTCAACGTGACGCCTGGCGTCCCACAGGGATCTGTGCTAGGTCCTGTACTATTTTTAGTATATATTAACGACATTTCCTCTGCAATTGACGAAGGTGTCATGGTGGACTTTTCGCCGATGATTGCTTATTATACAAAGAAATTAATAGCACAGAAGATCAGAAATGGCTCAGTGACGCTCTTAGGGCTATAGAAAAATGGTGTGACAAATAGAAAATGAAAATAAATGAGAGTAAAACTGTTAATTGTATTGCGCATAACGAATAAATAAATAATATTTTCGATTTTAATTACACAGTGAATTCTTCGGTGCTTTCCACGGTTGACGTGCTGAAATACTTAGGCAAACATATATCCGCGAATTTAAGGCGGTTGAACCACGTTATCAAAATATTCGAAACTGCGAAAAAGAAGCTTTGGTTCTTCCGACGGAAATTGCTGTTAGCCTCACAGTCAATAAAACTAACAGCTTATTTAATGTACGTTCAACCCGCACTAAAATATGCCAGCATAATCTGGGAACCTTATCAGTCAGAGTTAATTGAGAGACTGGATAGAGTTCAACGTCGAGCAGGAAGGTTGATTCTATCACGTTACTCTCGCATAGATTCTGTCTCCGAAATGCTCGGTTTGCTGAACTTGCCTACGCTCCCATCGCAGGTGCATAGCTAGGTTAAAGTTCTTTTTCTTCTCACTAAAAACACATTCAACATCAATGGTGAACAGAATTTGATAGCAGGACAAGGTAGAACGCTACGGAAAAGCAAATATACTTTTCAAATACCTGAGAAGCGCATTAACGCTTACACATTTTCCTTCTTCTCAAGAACCACTAAAGAATGGAATGAATTACCGGTGTTAACGCGAGAAAGAATCAGTGCAGAAGAATTTGAGAAAAACTTTAAGCAACATTGAAAGATGCACGCACGTATGCGTTCTCACCACTATTATTTTTTTTTTTGGGGGTGGGGCGGGTTATGACCTCGTTTGTTGACACTGCATTTATTGATCGGAATATGTGCAGAATATTTAGCTTATGTATCTTTCTTTTTGTTCGCTTATGTTCGCCTATTCAAACACTATTCATGTACTGCCTTATTCATGTACTGTACTAATTGCCCAAATACTGCTGTTGACTTGTTTTTATTTTTGTGCTATATGTATTATCGGAATACCATGTATTGTACTAATTGTTGAAGTGCTGCTTTTGGCCTACCTGTAACGGCCGACAGGCCAACAGTATGAGTAAATAAAAACAATTCTTGTAACGTGTATGGAACGTTGTATTCATCCCTCGACATACAAGCAATTGGTAGTTTCTCCTTTTTTTCCCGACAGTTTGTATTTTAAGAACGTGTTTGCATAACTAGCCGGGCTGGAGGCGTTATAGAAATGCTCCCCATGTATATTCACTTGTTCTTGTAGTGTTGTCTGAGTGCCTGAATATGTAAGTATAGGTATCGCGTATGATGAGTAGTCCCCCTTAAGCTTCCTTACCTGTTCCCACATTGCGAACTCGGGCTGGATTTCGAAGCAACGCCCGTGCACCGGGAGTCACATAACGCAAGCAGCCCCACCAGAGCACAAAGTTTCAAGGACGTTTTGATGGCGAACGCGCTCGCCGCGGAATCTGCACTCTATTATGGAATCTACGGAGCGCGTAGATGTCAATTCCGAAACTTTATGGGTATAAAGTTCTCATAAAATTTTGATGTGAAAGGTGCATTAACATTTCCAAACTTGTGCTTTAGATTTTCAATTGGGGAACTGCAATTGAAAATTATGTTCCCATAAGAATTTGACGCCAAAGGTTCATTAACTTTTCCAAAGTCGTACATCAGGCCATACAAAGAGACAAGCCAAATCAACACACTATCAGACAAGTTGACAAAGCCCGCAGCGAGGCCCGTTGAGACGAAGAGTTGTGGTGGTTCATTCGTGCCGTCATCCACTTAAAAAAATATTTTTTTTTTCACCTGCGTCAAAGCATCCAGTGAAGACACTAAAACCAGCCAAGGTAACTACGTTATTTTTTCTACGTTGACATTTTATCGCGAGGACACATTGAGCCTCTGCAATTTTTTGTTCTCGCTCCCCTACCCGCGGGCTGCCAGAGCCAGCCACAGGGCATGCGTTTTTCTCGTGTTGCCTCGTCCACCGCGCGGCGCCCTTCGGTGTGCGTTCGGTTTTCTCTGGCTGAGTGCATTTTCGTCTGGCAGAGTTTTGGACGCTTAAATTTCTAGCTAGCAGACGAGAAAAAAAGAACATCGGTCGCTCGCCGCCATCACTGTGGGGACTCGACGGATTGCACCGCGTTCGCTTGAGCGCAACCTCTCCAGAAAGTCTTGTCTCGTCGGTGTAGGATACCGAGCAGTATGCGCATGGTTCTTGGTGGATCAAGCGTCTCATGTTTTCTTCGATAATCCTTTAATAGCTACATTAGTTGCCCAAAGTAGGCATTCGATTGTGACCAACAAACTTTGCGTTTTTTTTTCATTACGGTGCCCCCGCCCCACAAAAGGAAAAAAAAAAAGAACGTTGTTGCGGCGCAGCGAATTGTCGCATGATGAAAGTTCTATTTTGTTACTTCTTTTACGGAAAGCAATGGGCCATGGGACGTTTCAGCTGCCGGATACTCTTATTATATTATTGCGATAGCAACTATATGGACATTCTAGGCGCATTCCTGCCGTCGCCGTCGCCCTCATTTTCCGCATAAAGTCCAAGGGCAATAGCATCGTGACCGCGCGCCGCATGCTGTATGTGCGAGTGAAATCGTGTGGGGGGTGGGGGGGAATGGGTGAGCCGACGATGGTGGCTCAGTCTTGTGTGCGCAAGTAAGCAAAGTGAGGCGCAAGCGCGCCGCCTTCCGTCGCGCGCGATGCATCGGGGGGGAGTGGATGGAATGGGGGAGGGATGTAGGATTCTGTGAATCTGTGATTGCGCAACATGTTTATTTGCCTTGTTTGGCCCATTATATACCGTGACTTTTTCTTAGATACGTAGATTTATTGGATACTTATACGTATGTTTAGCTATCTTGCACCGAGGTTTTACGCATACGTGCAGTGAGCTTTGTTTCCAGTGGCACTTTTTTGCCCTTTATCAAGTTGTATCTTCGCATTTGTATATTCCATTGTATCTTCGCATTTCTAATGTATGAGGGCGAGTGAAATTAAAGGGAGCGTATCCACCCTGCGCAATTATGGTTTTGTTCATTGTCTGCAAGGCCTGCGCGTAGCACACAGGCATCTCTCATTTACAAAAGTGACACGCAGGTGTGAGTATAAATGTTCTTTATTGGGCTCATACACTAGATTGAACATGGTTGCGTAACGTAATGGACGCTCCAGAAGTTGAGCAGCGTGGTGCCGTGAGGTTTTGGACAGCTGAAGGTGTTTTGTTCAAACAAATTAGTCACCGTATGGCTGCCGTGCACATTGAACATTGTATTTCATTGGCCACTGTGAAGCGTTAGAACAAATGGTTCAAAGGAGGACTTGAAAGTTGCAAAAACGATCCCGGACCGGACCAAAGCCATCGTGCAATCGCATCTAACAAAATTGCAAAGGTTGATGAGCTGATGACACAAGAACGGAGGATAAGCATCGATGAACTGGCAGAGCGTGTGAAAATCAGTCACTTTTCGGGTCACCGTCACCGTTCACGCCATAATTCATAAACATCACGGTTATCGGCTCTTGTGTGCGCAATGGATGCCCAAGATTTTGAACCACCGCCAGAATAGGGAGAAGTTCGGCGCTGCCTTTACTCATCTCATCTGGTATCACAATAAGGGTGATGATTTCTTCTCTGCAATTGTGATCGGAGACGAGCCATCATGCCACTACTACGAGCCTGAAACACGACGGCAAAGCTTACAATGGAAACATTCGAATTCACCACCCCCAAAGAAAGCAAAGGCCGTCATTTCCGCCGGAAAGGTGTTGTTGACTTCTATTTTTCGATCGTCAGGGGCCATTACTGATAGAATTTGCTAAATCTTGAGAGACTATCAATTGTTTCCGATATTGTGAAACGCCGGATCGGCTGCGTGTCGCAGTCAAGAACAAACTGCGTGAAAAATTGACGAATGGGGTCATCTTGTTCCACGACAATGCCCGTCCCCACGTCGCTGACGTGGTTAATACAAAAGTGGCAAAGTTCAAGCGGGAAACGCTGCAACATCCGCCATATATCTCATACCTGTCGCCTTGCGACTTCCACATTTTAGGGCAACCGAAAAAACAGCTCAGGGGAACCAGATTCGTCTCAGGCGATGACGTTACACTCAGTTGCAGACGTTTTGAAGCAACAACCCAAGGAGCTTTATGAAACGGGAATTACGCGCCTCGTTAGTCAATGGGACAAATGTCTAAATGCTCATGGCGGCTACTTTTAAATAAAGTACCCCGTTTGTCATATATTCGCACTGGCTCACTTTCATTTGACTCGCCCTTGTATATTCTTCAGAACTCCTGCTTTTTATACGTGCTCTCTGTTACGACAATAATTTCGGTGCAATTACTCACGATACACGACCAGTGACAGCTGCTCCTGCGTAATACATTGGAACAAATGACAGCGTCATTGAGATTTTTCACTGGCCGTTGCATGCGTACAAGAATGTAAACAAGGATCTTGAATGATAAAGCTTCATTAACACATTTGTCCTCAACTTGTTCATCTCATGGCCTTTACATTTTTCATATCAGCGGCATGCACTGCTTTGCTGGTTTCGAACTGATGTAGTTCTAAAGTTCGTATGATATTTTCTTTACTTACTAAATATATAAAAAACAGGGAAGCATTGACATTACTTATGATGGGCACAATTTTTGGCACATACGAGTATAATATTTTATGAAAAAATACATATTTTACTTGTATTGACAATGCGTAGCGTTCAAAAATTCGTCTGCAGCATCTTTGGCAATGACAATGCAGTTATTATTCATGTATTTGCTCCCTAAGCAAATTGTTTAAGAGGAAGCTTTAGCTTGGGCCCAACTCCGACGCGATCTATTCAGATGCATGTAAAAGGCAGAAACGATTTTCGGAGATAATCGCTTTTAATGAAATTTGTTGCATTTGAGAGAGTAAGTTAAATTCTAGTGTGTTGGAAGCGGAATTTCGATTTAGAGCCCCAACTTTCTTTAAAATATTTTGAAAAATTCGAAGCTCCGAAAAAAAAAAGAATAGAAGCATGAAGTTTGCAAATTACTAGCTCTGCATCAAGAACATATATCGCGGTTCTGTAAACGGCATCCGTTACACCATTCAAAGCGGACAAATTCGATATGTCTATTTGTATTTTACGTGAATTGGTTGTTATGTACAAGGGTTCTGCAAAAGCCGTATTTCCACAATACTTCAAGACTCATATGTAACATCAATTTTGTCCGCTGTAGATGAACTATTATGTGCAATTCACATAATTGTGATATCAATTTTCATTGCTGACTTACAGAGTTGTAAGCTTCATTGTTTCGTTTTCTGAAAATTGTGGATTTTTGCCACTTTTCAATAAAATATTGACCACATAAATCGAAAATTCGAAAGAATCACTAGAATTTGAGTTTTTCATTTAAATGCAAGAAACCTCATCAAATTTGGTGCAGTGGTTGCCGAGAAAAACGAGTTCTCCTTCCACACGTATTTAGATAGTAGCATCCGACCTAATGTTTTTTCTTAGTAGGAGGCCAAGCTGCCATTGTGAGCCCCCACCACGAACGAAAAGGCAGGCAGGCAGGCAGGCAGGCAGGCAGGCAGGCAGGCAGGCAGGCAGGCAGGCAGGCAGGCAGGCAGGCAGGCAGGCAGGCAAGGCAAGGCAAGGCAAGGCAAGGCAAGGCAACGCAAAGCAGGCAGGCAGGCAGGCAGGGAGGCAGGCAGGCAGGCAAGGCAAGGCAAGGCAAGGCAAGGCAAGGCAAGGCCAGGCAACGCAAGGCAAGGCAAGGCCAGGCAAGGCAAGGCCAGGCAAGGCAAGGCAAGGCAAGGCAAGGCAAGGCAAGGCAGGCAGGCAAGGCAGGCAGGCAGGCGGACGGGCAGGCGGGCAGGCAGGCGGGCAGGCAGGCAGGCAGGCAGGCAGGCACCTTTTGAACGGTGCTGTGGTTTGCGCCACCAAGCTCCTGCTATTATACTGCCTAATGTCCTACATAGGCTAATAAAGAAAAAAAAGAATAAAAGAAAACAAGAAAGACAACGCTTTGAACTCACAAAAAAAATTTTCTGATCCCCTATTGCGAACTTTGCTTTTGTGAGCCCCGATTTTTGTCGTTTCCCTACTTTTCTGCCTCACCTCTTACTAATCTCTATTGCGGACATTTTTACTTTTTCCACTGCACTCGCTGAACCCAACAGCTTCAAGGAGGCTGGTGGTGCCGAAATCGACCGCTGGGCAGAAGTCTTCACATTATCAAAAATCATGCTCCATCGTTTCCCTAGTTTATTGCAGCAGGCACATGCTTCTTCTTCATTCTTATATCTCGCTTTATAGGTGCGTGTTCCAAGGCATCCAGATCTCACTTCGAAAAGTGATGAGCTTCCCTTTGAGTTATCATAAAATGTTTGTTTCCTGATTTCGTTTTTCCCTCTTAAGTAGTTACTCATAGCAGGTTTCTTTTCCATTGCCGCGCCCCATGAGATTATTTCAGCCTTTCTGACATTCCGTTTGATGTTCTTTCTTCCTGTGTTCCCCGCCCTACAGGCCGCATACTTGTTGGTAAGCTTCCTAGTTGTTTTCCTCCACTGTGAATCAATGTTTTTCCTGTACAGATATCTCAATACTCTCCCAGCGCATTTACTTTTTTTCCATATTCTTCAGTCGTTATTCATAATCAATTATACTCCGAGGTTCCAACACTTCAAGCGTAGTCCAGCCCATATCGCCCTGCAGAGCTTCATTTGTAGTCTTGTCGTTGTGGAGTCTCTCACACCCGTGCTCTTGGGACAAAGGAACGACAACGCAGTAGTGCAAACAATCACAAGGGCATTTATTGCACCTTTCATAGATCAATGCCTGCTAGCCGAGTTGCTATCCACAAAACATGCCGATGGGCGCGCGACAAATCTAGAAGTCCGACAAGTCCGACTCACCGCGACCGGAAAACGAGCGAATATGTTCGCCCCATGCTGGATCCCAACGTCTGGTCGTTCGCGCGTACTGTCACGCCAACGGTGGCGCATTCCAAGGCGGCCACGCGAGACGGTCTCGCAGAAGCATGTGTCGCTGCACGCGCGGCACGGCACGTCCGTGCTGCTTGCTATCTCGAACCCCCAAGAGACAGAGCGCCTTGTCTCCCGGCGCCCGAGTAACCTCCCAGCGGCGCGACACTCGCGCCATCTCTCGCACCGCGCTTCAACCACATCGACCGCCGCGGGCGTCACGCAGGCCACGCGGCGAAGCGGGATTGCAGGAGATGGGGGAAAACAAGATATCTGGGGACGCGCGTGAGTCGCGCATCCCCACATCCCCCCAACCTTAAATCACTGCATACTCCGGCGAAACCTGTGACACGGTCTAACATCAAACTGTGCTTCGCGAACAAGGTAGAACATTAAACAGTGGCCACGCCGAGGAAATGTCCACGCTGTCCATAGCATGCGAGCCGACATTGTCCTTGGGTGCACCGCTGGCGTCCGCCGGTCACAGCGGCAGCTTTGCAGACTCGGCGGCACGATTCCAGGCCAGGACTCCGGAAACGACGACGCAGTAGTTGGAACGAGCAAGCGTCGCTCGCGCCGACGCGCCCTGCTGGCGAGAGCCGCAGTAGCTGTCGGTGACCGCCGGCTCTTTTGTCCGCCGCCGAGGGTTGTGAGCTGGATGCAGGAGGCCGCCGAAGTCGCTGCGCCGAACTGGCCACAGCATCACCATCGCCCGGGGTGACTCGATCGCAGTCCGGGGCAGCAGCGCAGACGATGTGCAGGTGACAGCAAGCCAGGGGTGATTCCAATCACGCTGCGTACACTCAACACACTCGGCAAACACTAAAGTAGTGCAAGAGAGAGGAATTATGCATGCGCATCGCCCACGTGGTACGATGTTCAACTCGGCTAGCAAAAGATCGGGCAGCTACTCAGATGCTAAGTTCACGTGAACGAAGCTCGCTTCCTTGAGTCGAACGAGTAATTTCAATTCGTGCGAGGCGAAATAGAATGAGGGAAGCAAATTGCAACCGCTCAACGCCACGGTCCACCAGGTTTTGTCCCTCCACGTCCGACAGGCAGCTTCGTAAAGCCTCAGGCCTAAAGCGTCGCTACCCTGACAACAACCGGCATCCAAAAACACCCAAAATGAGCGCAAAACAGGCAGCCGCGAGGAGACGTCAGCTCTGTGAGGTGGTCCTACTCCGCTCGGTGCACCCAGCATCCGAGTTGACGGCGCCCACCGTCCCAGACGGTGTCGGAGCGCCCAGTGCCAGGCCGCAATACCAGTCAGCCCGTAGTGGCACCCGCGGCCCGCGGCCACCCGGCTCCCAGAGCCGCGACTTCATCCGAGTCAAAGAGATAGAAGAAGCTATTTACATAAGAAATTCGGACCACCCACGAGGCTTCCGTACTCACTCGCTTCAGGCTTGCCACTGCTCCGCGGGCGCTCAGCCTCGCTCTCCCAGGATGCATACCACGTGGCTCTCGTACTGACGAATGTCATTAAAAAAACACTTGTGAAAAGGCTTAGCATGTTGACATGTTCAAACACACTACAGCCACCATCACCTCGCTCAAGAAAGCACGCCGCCGAGGCTAGCGATCAAAATTCACGCTAGGCCTACGCTTCGGTTCAAACAAAGGTCTCGAACGAAGCAAAACTGTTAAAACTATCGTCCGATGCCCCAAGAGCCCCACGTTGGGCGCCAGATGTGGGGTCTCTCACACCCGTGCTCTTGGGACAAAGGAACGACAACACAGTAGTGCAAACAATCACAAGGGCATTTATTGCACCTTTCATAGATCAATGCCTGCTAGCCGAGTTGCTATCCACAAAACATGCCGATGGGCGCGCGACAAATCTAGAAGTCCGACAAGTCCGACTCACCGCGACCGGAAAACGAGCGAATATGTTCGCCCCATGCTGGATCCCAACGTCTGGTCGTTCGCGCGTACTGTCACGCCAACGGTGGCGCATTCCAAGGCGGCCACGCGAGACGGTCTCGCAGAAGCATGGGTCGCTGCACGCGCGGCACGGCACGTCCGTGCTGCTTGCTATCTCGAACCCCCAAGAGACAGAGCGCCTTGTCTCCCGGCGCCCGAGTAACCCCGCAGCGGCGCGACACTCGCGCCATCTCTCGCACCGCGCTTCAACCACATCGACCGCCGCGGGCGCACGCAGGCCACGCGGCGAAGCGGGATTGCAGGAGATGGGGGAAAACAAGATATCTGAGTCGCGCATCCCCACATCGTGAGCGCCCAATGCGAGGCGTCCTATTGACCTTTGGTTCCCATCGAGTCCTGATTGTACCCCTGATTTCACGCAACAACCGCATTTCCAAATGTAAGTCCTCGAAACATTACACCTTTTCACATACCCCGGAGCATCTCATGCCTATTGTAGCCCCATAGCGCTCTGTGCTTCATTATGGCTGAATTTCTCTTCCCCTTCACTGATATTATTTCTTCCTGTGTTTCCATATATCTATTGCCTTCGTTTATCCACATACCAAGGAATATATATTCTCCTACGCGAGGTATTTCCTGGACCTGTATTGCCATTGTCTGTTCACTGTTTTCATTGAATACGATAAAACCTGACTTTCTAACACTAAATTTCAAACCTACATTGTTGCCTTCCTCTGCACAGATATTAACCAGACGTTGCAAATCACTTTGCGTGTTAGC
This sequence comes from Dermacentor variabilis, assembly GCF_050947875.1. Lineage (NCBI taxonomy): Eukaryota > Metazoa > Arthropoda > Arachnida > Ixodida > Ixodidae > Dermacentor > Dermacentor variabilis. The sequence continues at coordinate 13,320,045 of NW_027460280.1, forward strand.
TAGCAACACAATGTCGTCCGCATAAAATAAAATTCGAAACTGCTGCTCTTCTACTGTACCCGCCTGTTTGTATGAAGAGATTAAACCCGATGTTGCTTCCTACTAGCTCCCTCTCCATCTTAACTATATAAATCATAAAGAGCAATGGAGATAAAAGGCACCCCTGCCTCAGTCCCTTATTGATATCAACTTTCTCCTCACTCCTCATCCCTTCCCATTCAACGAAAACGGTATTTTCTATGTAAATCTCTCTCAAAAGCTGTAGAGAATCTTCACCTAAGCCTTCCCTTTCCAGAATATCCCCCAAAATGTTGCGGTCTACGTTGTGATAGGCTCCTGTAAAGTCTAAAAGGATACATATAACGGTCTGCCTTCTACTTTTGATATTTCAATCCACTGAGTTAGAACACATAAGTTATCATCCAAACGTCCACCTATTCTGAAGCCAATCTGAAGTTCTCCCAAAATGCCTGTGATATTGAGGCCGGATCACTCCAGAAAAAGGGAGAAGCAGCACGCGAAAGCACAAACACACATAAGACTTGTATTGACGTACACAACACAGATAACGGCACACACACGTGACAGTTTCCCAAATTCCCCATAGATGACATGCAGCTATAGCTATGTATCGGTGACTTATAATTGGCCTACAGTTCAGGCGGAAGCGCGTGTCGCCGTGTCGGAGACCTCGTGGAACAGATGTCGGCCAGCGGGGTCGGACAGCAGTGTCGGCCGGGCGGGTTGGACAGCCGCGTCGGACGGCCCGGTCGGACAGCCGGGTCGGACGGCCGGGTCGGACCGCCGGGTCGGACGGCCGCGTCGGACCGCCTCGCGGGGCTCAGGTGGCGGGCCGCAATCACCGGGTTGCGTCCACAGCTGGCGGGGTAGCCCTGTGGCCGCTCACCCGAACGCTCGACCGCCCCGGTTCAGGACCGCCAGCCCTCCTGGACCAGTGCCCAGCGGAAGAGCGGGGCGAGGTAACCTTCCAGCGGGCGACAGCGTTGACTGGGGTGTGGCGTATTGGCGGGGGCGGCGATAGCTCCTATGGGCCAGACGCCCAGCGAGGAAGCGGTTTTCCGTCGGACCCCGAACCTCGCGCACTGCTCACGCCACGGGCCACACTCTCTCGCGCCATGCTTTTCGAGGCGCCACTGTCGACGCTCCCAAATCGGCATCGATGATGATGATGGCTCTCTCGCGGGTATTCGCAAAGAGCCGGTGTCCTGTTCGCCCCCGCACGGCGCACTACCTTCCTATGTTTATACTTTCCACTCCCGCGTACCATATATTATGACAATGCCATTATTCTCTGCTATGCAAGCAACTTTAATTTATTGCTTGCGTTTCTAGCCTGTATATTACCTATGTAATGGTTAATGGTCTATACGAGTGAATTTTATTTTTCTCCCCCTCAGTTTTACAAATTAAAATCATTCCACGTTGTCGCCAACTTTGCGGTATTCGTCTATCTTTTGAAGTTTTTTGCACTGCTTTCACCAGATCTTCCTTACTTTTTGGTCCTAGCTCATTTATCAGCCTAACGGGAAACTCTTCTAACCCTGTGGCTGTGGGCTTAGGAATTTTCTCTTCGGCTTTCTTCCAGTTGAAATTTGTCAGCACATGCTCCTTTTCCACCTGGGTGTCTTTCATGGTCTTTTTTTTTTCTTCAAATGCGACCTGGTCATTGCCTTGGAAAGATTCGGCTGTTCTTTTTCGTATGTAATTTATTGTCCCCTTCCAGTTTGTTTCCATCTTCGTCTAGGATATGTTGTTGTATTCTTGACTTCCTGCTGAATAATTTTATGTGGTTCCAAAATATTCTAGGAGCGGCCCTCTTTTTCTCACGTATTTCTGACAACCAACGTTCACTTTCACCTTTTATGCTTGCTTGCACCAGTACTTGAACCACAGACTTTTTCTCCCGGTACATTTCCCATTTACTAGCTACTTCATCCTGCAGCAACTGCGCCTTCTTTGCCTGCCTGTGCTCTCGAGATGCTTTCTGTCGTTCGGCGATCGCTTCTCGTATCTCCCTGTTCCACCAGCTTTTCGGTTTCTTTTTTCCTTTCCAACGAACATGTTGTTTCTCTTTTCGTATTTCTGTCGTTATTACACTTACAAGCTCACTATATTCCCACACTTTACTTGGCCATTTGCCGCGTTCTTCCTCGAGTCAAGTGACTACATTTGTTATTTGTTCAGCGTTCAAATTTGGACTGGCGATTTTGCACTCCTTGCTCTCTTTCCCAACTTCATATCCCATTTTAAAAATAATGCGTTTATGGTCACTCTCTATGCTGCTATACTCTACCTCATCAATGATCATTTCTCTCAACTTATCATGAGTTCCTTCTGTCATCAGACAGCAATCAATGGTTGATTGCCGGTTTCCCACTTCCCACGTGATCTGCTCTTCGCACTTAGGCCCTGTATTCACCATAACGAGGTGATGTTGCTAATAAAGGTCTAGCATTGACTTCCCGTTGTTGTCGGTATAGCCATCTAAATCCGGTATCTGGGCATTCATATCACCTAACACGATAATTTCAGCATCATTCTCGAAGCCCCTAGTATCAGCACTTATGCATTCCACTAACCTTTTATTCTTCTCTGTGCAATTATTTCCGGTCCACAAATACGTAACGCCCAGCCAAGTTTTTTTCCCACTCATTGTACTTGATAACCAAAGATGCTCTTGACATTTTGAATTTACTCTCTTCCATTTCGTTGCCTGATGGATGAGCATTCCGACTCCCTCTTCCTTTCTTTCCGACTTAGTTCTGTTGCACCCTTCCCAAACATAATTCTCAATCACTGGCGGCTCTTCCGAGTCTCTAAGGTGCATTTCTGTAACCGCATATTTGTTCTTTATATAACTGCTCCTCAAGCTGTGCCCACCTTTCCTTTCTTCTGCCGCCCTACATGTTCATGTAGCCTATTGCATGCAAGCTCTCTTTCTTCCTTTCCTCCTTTTTCTCTTATTGACGGCGATGCTATACTTAGTTTCCCTAAGGGACTGTCTGCATTGCTACCTACTCTGGCGTCCTGAGCGCCCGTGGGCCCCTCAAAGAAGTAACAGCGCAACCAGCAAGTCGCCAGCCCATTTCTCGTGCAAGCCTGTAATTGAAGTGGATCCCTTCTCGTTCAAGATCACGTCACCTTCTCATTTCCCTGTTTACTTCGACAACCTCGAAGCTTTTGTTTCGGGTCATTGTCCATATCGCCTCATTAGCAGCCCCTACGGCTCTTGTACGTGACCGTCACGTACAGGCACCTCCGCCACCGTGCACACCTCGATCTGCACCTGAGGGGACAGCTCGCGCAAGTCATCCACCCCCTTCGCCAAGCGCTGGCCTAGTACTGTCCCTTTCCTGTTTAGGACGTCATTTAGCTCACGTGCTACTATGACAAGGTTGCACACGGGGGCATTTTCTGCGAGCTTTGTTTTTGCTCGCTCCATGACATAACTCAGCCTCCGCCCCAGACATGTCCCTACCGCCACTCTTTTATCGCTTTTCACCCTCTCCAAAATTGCTTCTGAGCACCTACCCAAGTTTGAGTCGCCGGCGATAATCATCATTTCAGTCTCTCCTACCTCTCCCTCCTTCCCTTTGTCCTTTTGAGCGTGATTCGGACTTGACGAGGGGCATTGATCCATGACACCCTGCTTTTTCCGTGTGGTGGCCTCAAGGTAGGTGTCGCTCTTTCCAGCTAACCCCTCACATTGCCCGCATTCCACGTACTTTGCTGGCACTCCCTCCTCTGTCAAGTCGGGGAACCGCGTTCCATTATTACGACCATTCTCGTTCACAATGGTGGCCCTGTTCAGCTTTTTTTAGGCTGCTTCAAGTCTTTATATCACTACGTTCCGTGCATCGCGCTCCCAATTTAACTCATTTTCGAACTCTTCAACCTATTTGACAAGCTCTTCCTGAAAAGCCTCCATTTTCTTTAGCCTCGCATCGACATCACAGTGTGTGCCGATTGACTCGGTTCCCTCTCCATTCTCATCCGTCCCCTCGTCTGCTTTGAGGGACCCCGCGTACACTTCACGCTTTCCCGGCTTTCTTCCCATGTATTGCCCGACTTTTTCTACTGCAAATACTATAATACTATATTAATTTAATAGTGCAGAGCGCGTACCTTCAAGCAAAAGCCGATACGCACAGGATCTAAATGCTCAAAGGAAGTAATTCAAAAGCAATCAATGCCGCACAGACATAAGGTATGACACGTTTTCGCACGTGTTCAACCACGCGTCCACACTCTCACCTTCTTACCAAGACGCACACAGTAAAACCGCTAATAGTTATTAGGCTTGCCACTTCCAAGCTACAATTTAAAAGCTATAATGCCTTAACGCCCCACCCGGTTGCCCGTGCTGAAGCACGTGGCGCGAAAGGACGCTGTGACTATCCTTCAAAACCAAATGTACACGAAACACACCCGCGCACACGAAAAAAAGAGGGACAAGAAAGGAAAGTACCGAATTATTATTTAAAGGCTAACAAAAACCAGCAAATCACAAACAAGCAATCTCGAAGCATGCTCAAAAACTTGTGATTTCGTCGCCGCCACCGAGCCCTAAAAAGCACGCCCATCCGCCATAACATCACAAGCGGTCCCGATCTTCTGTATAAACACGCTGCCTTCTAGCGGCACCACAGCAAAGCCAGAGCGCGGCCTCCGAAATGCATGGCACAGTGGTGCATGCGCGGATCTTGTGGCCGCCGAACTCCCGGGTTTTTCTCGTTTTCTTCCCCGCCCCACCATTTAGTGGCGCTGCTGCGAAGCGGCCTCCGAGACAACATGCGCGGCGTGCCGGTGAGTGTGAACACCTAGAGTTGTTCCATCTCTGACCGCGCACCAAGTGGCACATACTCAGAAAGTTAAGTAGGTGAGAGCTCAAAGAGTTCGCACATACCCAGTCCCGGGGCAGCTCGCTAAACCATTGGCGTGAAAGATGTTCATTAAAGGTGTTGGGATACCAAATTTTGAGGCTATAAAAAGCATGTTGTAGGCTGCTTCCGTATGCAAGGACACCCAGAACGAGGTATTGGACGCTGCAAACATTTCAAAATAATTTTAATTCAGCTCCAAAAAGTCATTAAAAACTCCTTCTCGTAGTCGAGACCCATCGCTAGCGCGGCAGTTACTACGTCACAGAGGAGGAACGAAAACATTGACGTCATAGCACACTAGCACAAAAACGTGACGTATGATGAGTAGCGATGAAATGCCGATTACGGAACCTGCTGAGCCGAGCGAGTGAGCATAGCCTCCACTATGACCGAGCTGCAGGCATATAGAAATCCTTTCTTAATGCAACGAAGGGGTAAGGCGTGCAGGCACGGACACAAGAGGAGAGAAGTGGACAACACGAACGCCGCACGGCGGCCCGCGAACGGCAAACTGCGTGCTGCGAGTTGCCGTGCGGACGGGCCTTTACACGTTTGAGTGTAACACTAGCCGGCCGACTCCGAAAGGGACCAGGATATGCGGCGTTCGTGTTGTCCATTTCCCTCCTCGCATAGTCGCATAGTTCGGCAGCTCGGAGCGGTCTCTCGTTCGCTTGGCCTTTCTCAATGTGAGGGCCCGTCCACGTTACCGGCACGGAAACTCGCCGCACGCCGTTTGGCGTTCGCGGGCCCCCGTGCGCCGGCGGTTTTGCTCGCGAACGGCGAGATTTCCTTTCCGTAGAGAGGACGGGCCCGGGAGCCATTTGTGCGGCAGCCGTACGGCGAAGAGGCCAATCAGCGACCGAGGAGTGGTCACTCTGGCACCGACGGCAGCTGCACCGCCTCCGATCGTTCGGTGCCGCCGATATCTTTGCTAGGCCTTTTCCGGTTTACTTCAAAGCTAAATTACGGCGCTTCGGAATGAATCACCGACTCTCACAAGCCGAAATATTTTCTTACCGTTGTTGTCGCTCTTCGCAATAATTGTAATCATCGTGACATGCACTTCGAATCGCCAGTTGTTGACCTCTGCTGGCAGAGCACGCGTATGCGAGAGCAGACGACACAGCATAGTTTTACGTCACTATTTTTTGTGGTCCACGTGACCAAACTATGTTGCGTTTCCTCCTCTGTGACGTCATAGCATCCTCCGGAGCCCAGAAACCGAAACCGAAATCGCTCGGTATAATAATGCTATTATTAAATTATTTATCGGATATATATGAATCCCGCTGTGTATCGTGCTCCCTGAAGCATGACGCAACGTTTGAAGCAACAAAAGCATGAACGAAAATTTTGATGTCTCCACCCCTTTAAAAAGCGGCACAACCCATGCTCATTTTTGGCCCTGCTTAACAATCGTCGGGCTGTTCTTTGAGAAACAAGTAGTAAATTCGATTCTTTCCTGCACGGGAGAAATTTTTTCTAGTGGCCCGTATCCACTGGTCGAAATCGTCCTTTACGAAGTCGGCCCATCCAAGTGCAGCTGTGTTCCACTGCACACGATGCGCCATTTATCGGCATCGCAGTAAAATGCGCGCTCGGTTCGGCTTCGATTCAAGCGAGTTTCGTAAAAATTAGAAGGATGTTGTTCCCAGTGGTATTTACCTAGTTACGAGTTAGCGTCGAAGGCCTTCACTGACGCACTGTCAAAAGGTGGTATCAAGAGGTTCATTGAAGAGCAGCACGGACCGAGTAGCACATGCACACAGTGTTCCAAGTAAGCATGGAAGAGGTTCGTTGAAAAGCCGCATATATGTTCACAGTGACACATACCTAGCGACTCAAGTTGGTCCTACGGTTGGTTTCCAACTCTTAGCACAACAGGCCGACGCGCTAAGCATTCGACCACGGTTACTATTCTGTTGCCGGCGACACAGGTTTGCGGGGAAACGGTTAGAGCTATACGAACAGGACTTGAGCCAAACTTTAAACATATCCAAACGCTACGCAGCTGGACATAACCAAAGTAATATTGTCTGCCGTCGCTTGGAGATACTCCGATTATTTTTTTTGCATTCCGCCTAATTGCATAATTAGTCTAAATAATCACCTCATCAAATATTATAATTACATGAAAAAGTGTCAATGAGAAAATTGTAGAGCGACATAAAAAACTCCCGATAGAGATTTGTGTTGCTCAATGCGTGCTACATAAATATTTTACCTAGCGTGAAGCGACACTAATACACCCAAAGTGCCTCGAGCGGCGAGTAGCGCGGCAGTGTTCCGTGTATTCTGTATGATAACGCAACGGGCCTTTCTAATTGAGGCCCGAACTGGCTGCCTGGGAAAAACACACAGCGGAGCAAATAAATACGCGCCACAGGCGTCTGTAAGCTCCGAAATAAAGCCTGGAAACGACTTGGCACATGGTAATGCAATGCCAGGATATTTACATGGAGAAACCCGTAGGGAGTGTTCACCTCGGAGATGCGCCGGGATTAAAACATATGGAAGGATTAACTGGTCAGCAGTCGAGATAAGTAGACACGATTAGAGTGTTGGCGGTGAAAAATGTGGGGACTACAATGAGAGAACCGGAATCATTGCAAGCGTAGGTAAGGGTACAATATAGCATAGACGTTTTAAATACGAAAGTTAGGTTCGAGATCAGATTGTAGAAAGGCTAGGTGGCAATGAATATAGTGAAACATGATTATATCAAGCAGGTTAGATGACTATTTGTCTCCGCCCCGTTTCAAAGGGGATGCCAATGAAGAACATTCTCATTTTCTTCCTTCTTGCTGACAAAATAGCTCGCTATGAGTGAGGAATTAGTTATTACAGAAGCCTGATATCTCACTCTAGCTCGACCTATTACTTCCCTTCAGTGTTCCCTAAAGGAATAGGTTTCACTCATCCTTATATACACGTGTAAGGGCCGCACATTTTTTTCTTCTAGAATCTTGTCTGGGTGCGGCCCTTACGCGAATCAGGCTGATCACGGCACGATAAATGTTCGTACTGTTTCCACAACTGTAACAGAGGGTAAGAGAGAAGCAAATGGCATAACGCTGCGGTAAACGGCCTCAGAGGCCGGCCTATCGTCCCTGACCAGCGCTGACGCAAACAGCTTTTCTAGAGGCTGAATGCCACCGACCTGAGTGGAAACAACACAGCCGAAACCGTGCGAGTTAGCAAATCATAGCACCGCGCAGTAAACTATACAAAACGGAAAAAAAGTCTTTTTTTACGTTTTCTTTCTGTGTGATTGTTTACAGCACGCAGGCATTCATTATTTCTTGGAGTCGGCTGCAAGCAGTTACACACATAAATAATACTAAGCCACGCCAGCGACACGTTCCAATATCGCAGGAACATTCACTCGTGATACCAGATACTGTTAGTCCTGTATTAGCCCATTCATAGACGAGTGCGCTCTCCGCAGATGCGACGTTGTTTATACGAGTTCCTATGGGTTGAGACAATGCCTGCTGTGAGACTCCGCCGCCAAGGGCCGTCGAAACACCTGGGAAGAGGGCTTTAAGTCAGCCGCATACTCGTGTTTCAGTTTTATTGGTTCACAAAAGCCGCCGAAGGATGGGCATCGGGAACAGCTGGCCATTGGTCCTCTAGAACAAAGCACAAAACACGCGGGCGTCAGGGCAGTGTATCAGACGCGCATGCGCGGCACACGCTTGCCTTTGGGCTTCCATTAAATGATGGTTCTAAAGGCCACATTATTTACATGGCATAGTTTTTTCTTATTTAGCTTATACGGTCGACTTACGTTAAGACGAACTCGGTTGAGCCCAATTTTCTGATATCAGGAACAATGTGTGAACATTTCACTGGTTTCAATTTAGCCACTGCAACAAAAATGATTATAATAATAACTACCTAACACGAACCGCTCATGCAGTTCATTTGGCGGCTGCCACCTGCGTCTCCTACCCAGGTCAGCTACGCAAATGATGACGTAGAAACGTCAAGCTTTGGCAAAGAGTAATTGAGAGGAGCATACAGGAGTGACAAGAACCAGCTGCATATATGACGCAGTTCAGATAAATACTTCCTTCAACAAGGTACTTAAAGGGTAGTGAAAAATTCGTTAACAAGCTATATATGTGAAATGTCGGCTTTTGAGAGGCCGCACAAATTTGAACAGGTCCAGCACACAACAGTTACTGAATAGCTTAGGCAACAGTGCATAAAACACATTGTGGTTTGCTGTTTGCCATGCAAATCTAATTAGTTTCTCTTTTTACATCAGTCTTTTGGTTTTAATGCGCTTTAATTTATTATTTTGCGTTGTGGGGGGGGGGCAATTAGGCTTCCCAGGAATAACAGATTTTTCAGCTCTGGGGACAACTTTTGTTAAGACCAACTTGTGATAAAACCAACAAATGATCACGGTCCCTTCGAAATGTTCTTAACACGAGTCCACTGTAGAGATGTGAGAACATTACAAATAAAAACTGCGTCGTATATTATCGCGCGAGCCTTGTTAGATCATACATGGCGTCATGTCCATGTAGTCGCGTTTATCAGAATGTTCCTGCATCTATAAAATGTTGAGCACTTCAGAGAAACGGGCCCGCTCTAAAAGAGTGTAGCGATTATACTGCCGCGTTCGCTAACTTGAGCAGGCATCTTTCACAGAAACAGGGGACAGTAGGACATTCGAACCTGACTGCGGTCTCCACCTTTTGAGAGTAGCCAAACAAACAGTTCCCTGTTTTGTGCTCTTCAGCGTCTTTCCACGCAATATGAATTTGACGTGACACTTCCCAATGAAAACCTAAATTTAGCTGCACACACACACACACACCACACTGTAACGTGATTTTTTTTTATTTTTGAAAAACGCCGGAGAAAATGGATTAGTCTCAGCTATAAACGATCTGAAAGAGAGGCAGGCCACCCTCAGAAGACATTAAACGTGCCGCAAAGTTCACACCCGCAAATCATCAAGAGCGCCACTTCATCCGAATCACTTTTGAAACTTTTTTTAAAGCGCATTCAGCCATACATGTACCCTAGGATGTACAAGGGCGCATCACTTGGCAGCCGCTTCGCTTCAGAGGTGCGCATAGTTGTAGCAGCTTTCTGCAGAAAAAGTAAAGAGCGTGAAACGAAGCCACGCAGTTATTTCCTGGGTATCTTTAGATATGTTCGGCTGGGCATGTCCGGTGACAATTTTTAATTTTGACCAAAAAATAAGTTTGCTGTCTTAGTGCGAAGAACGACGAAATCAATCTTAGTTTTTTCGAGGAGAGAATCCGTCTTCACGAAAAGATGTGTTAGCGCCCGGTCAGTCGACAGTGTTTTTTAACTTCAGAATTTTGCCGAATTTGCATTTTGTTTAGCTTCCGAAGAAAAAGTGTTCTGGCTACGGCTCTAAAACATTGATTCTAATTAATTATTACAGAGTATGGCCGCATTGATGGGGAAAAAATCGCGAGAACGGAGCATTCGGCGATGTTGCTCAAAGTCGAGATTTTCTTCATCCATATCTGTGAAGAGCATGGTTTGTAAAATTTTGTCAGCCTGTTACCATGAAAGTCGTTCAAGTTTGAGGCCTTTCCCCTAGGCTCACTAGAAATTCACGAGAATCGCTCAAGTTTAGCCTAATGGTTAAATTAGCGATATTTGAAAAACTTTTTCTGAAGGAAAGCGATCATCAATTTTCTTTAATATTTCTCAAATTAGGTCTATTGACTCGTACTGATAGAGTCTGGAAAAACATGTTGCATCATTTCTTTTGTTTTGCAATTACAAAGCGAGAAATGTGACCGCATAAACACTACGCCGCTGCGATATACGGATTACACGCGTGTTCGTGGTTGCGAGTTCCTTTTTTTTGCAACCCGAGAATGCTACAGGATGGTTCGGAAAGCGAGAATTCACAAAGCAGAAGATGTTCGGGTGAAAACACTCCGCACGTTCTTGGAAAGGAATCGCAAAATCTCTGCAGGAGCAAAGCGGCAGAACATTGGGGCGTTGTCGCATGTATTGTAGTGCTTGTTTCTAATATCAGGCCTTTAAGAGCATGTCCTGCGCGCTGATCACTAGATCATGCAGAATGCAGAGATGCGGAAACAATGGTTTTAGCTGAACACAGGGTAATAACTTGGTCAAAGAGGGGACACCACATTGGGGCGCCTATCGCGAACTACAACTACAGAAATGAATGGTCTATACGCTGTTGTCCACGCAATCGATTTTTTTTCCTTTAGCGTGAGATTATGGGTGCGGCATGACGGGCGCAAACGATTACATTACAGGAGCAAAGCGACAAGACAGATGAAGAAATTCCTATCGAAAGGTAGCGTCGTGCTTCACCTTGCGGGAAAATGTATGTTGTTCCTGCCCGGAAAACTATCACTGGCAAAAATAGAAAGAGGCATTAAGGCGATTCAGCCTCTTCAGTTAAAGTCGATCCAGGACAAGGCCTTCCTGAGTGAGTTCGCAGTGACAACAGGGCGGAGTCGCTGAGCAGAGCACTCCATCGCATCCCCCCTCGCGTACGAAGGAGCGTCAGACTACTTAAATTGTTTTACTGCATTATCTTCGGGGTCAGGCCACATTCGCAGACTACACTACCTTCAATAAGGACCCACACTTTTAGAATACACATACTGTCTCCACGACTGGCGCAAGGAAAATGCTATAAACTCAGGGTACATGATACGGAAAAGTGATGGTAACTTGTTAAGAAATACTTATGAAAATGAGAATGTCGACACATGTCTGTAATGACAACTGCTAAAGGCACGCGCAGTTTCAGGACAACGATGAGTAGCTGGAGGCATCGCTCCTGAGCGCGCATTATCCGTCCTTCAGCGACAGCGCAATCGACCACTTCGTTCCACCACGCGTGTTGCATGGGGTCAGTAAGCCAAGACATCGATGCGAAGTGGTTGCTTTCTGCCACTGGGCGTGTGAAAAATGCGTTCGCCGAAATTTCTGGTGTTGTTAACACCACACTGCACTACGAGGTGGTGTACCACAGCTAATGCGCGTAAGTAGAAAGTCCCAACACAGATCGTCCGAACGTGACATTGATTCAGCTGCAAAACGATTACGTGTTAGAGTTTACTAAAATCATAAATAAATTGTGCAGTCGATCACCCCTGTGCCTGCAGAATACAATCTTCACATTTCTGCCAACGGACGTTTAATAAACTCACTGCAAGATTGGAGTGGGGAGCCTAGGTCAAAAATTCGATTGCATCCCCGACGGGGCGCGGACAATTCCTGTGCGCGCCACGTGCAGCACGTTGGCTCAAGCTCCGCTGCGCGCTCCGTCGTTGAGCAGCTGGAAACCTCTCCATTTCGGTTCTCATGAACTGCACGCTCGATATCTGGAGCAAGCACTCCACAGTTCCGTCGCTGCGCCTACACACAGGCTTTCCGATTCCTGTCCAAGTGTTTTCACCCGAACGTGTTCTGTTTTGTCAATCCTCGCTTACCAAAACAACCTGTAGCATTTTATTGTTGCGAAGGAACCTGCAACCGTGAATCCCATATATCGCCGCGGCGTTGCCCTTTATTGGTCACATATCTCTCTTTGTAATTCCAAAACATAAGACATGATGCAACATGTTTTTTTTCCAGATTCGATTAGTCCAAGTTCATATAACTAATTTGATAACTATGAAAGAAAATTGACGATGGCCTTTTTTTCGAAAATGTTTATTTCAATACAGCTAATTTAACAATAAGCCTAAACTTGAGCGTTTCTCCTGAACTTCTAGTGCCACCTAGGGCAAATATATTTGCCTCAAACTTCAACGACTTTCATGGCAATAGGCTGACAAAAATTGAAAACAATGATCTTCGCAGATACGGATTAAAAAAATATGTTGACTTTGACCAATACTATGCTGTGTTACGTTATTGCGATTTTTTTCTCCCCACCAAAGCGGTCATACTATGTAATAATTAATTAGAATCAATGTTCTTTACTTGAATTATATCACAAAGTATTTTTAGAGCCATAGCCACAACACTTTTTCTTTGGAAGCTAACCAAAGTGCTGATTCGGCGAAATTCGCAAAAAGCACTTGTGACTAACGGGCCGCTTCCATATTTTTTTTTTAGGGAGGGCCCATTTCTTTTTCTCGCTGATCTAAGATTGATTTCGTCTTTAAAAAATTAAATTATGGGGTTTTACGTGCCAAAACCACTTTCTGATTATGCGGCGCGCCGTAAAGTGTAGGACTCCGGAAATTTTGACCATCTAGGATTCTTTAACGTACACCTAAATCTAAGTACACGGGTGTTTTCGCATTGATTTCATCTTTCTTGGCACACAGGCAGCAAAATACTTTTTATTAAAATTAAATATGGTCCCCGAAATTAGCCGGCCCAACCGATCCATACACATGACGTCTCTCAGCTGTGAACGGCACTTGTCTTCCTCCACATGCAAACCCACGAGTCTGCTGCTTTACAAGAATTACAGGGCAGTTTCCTTATGGGTGACTTTTTTTTCGCAACAATTTCTCTATATAGTGTGATGTACTTGCAGGATGATAACATTGACACATTTAGTGTCCGTTTTTTTTAAGCAGACGATATTATGGCCCGCAGTTGGTCACCAAACTTTCTTCGGCAGCTTTTACTGCTCGCTTCCGCAATCGTGTTGGGAAATAAATTGTTATCGTTATTATGGGTTGTAGAAAAGTCAATTGAGAAATTAGTACTGGACACATTCTTGTACGACTTGCAGCCGACCGCGATGTGAAAGCAAGGTTACATCTTTTCACGTAATGCATGAGTTTCTGTGACGCAATCATGTAAAGAACGACGCACGGCCCATGAATTGGAGTACTCACCCTACGAGACGAGAGCGGCCACCAGGCAGGCCACAACCCACAGTGTCGCCGCGTGGCTCACAGCTGCAAGACCAGCGTGGTGTTACACACTGTGAAGCGGCAAATGAGGTGGGCTAACCCTAGAATTCAATAAGTTCGTCATTTACATTTCACGCTTCCAGTACCGCATTCCTTAATGAAATTCCTCAACGACCATCCGGCACCTTGTTGTCGTCCGTCAAGTCCCGTCTACCAGCTCGCGAACGTGAACACGTATAGTGCAGCGCGAAAAACGTCTAATTACTTGGTGTAATTCGTACCAGTAGGATGTTTTACAAAGCATGTGCAGCGCCTGACAACCGTAGATGAAGGAAAAACAACACCTCACTGGGAGTATTGATGGTACCCAAAGCAGGGCATCATTGAGCCATTGAGGCATAAACACTGCACACTATTAGGTTATCGAACGTTACCAAATGCGTAAGTATAAGGCTGTTTACCAACGCTAGGCGCATAATTACGTGCAGTGAGACGGAATTCTTGGAACCATAATCAGAAATAGGACTCTCCGCAATCGACGACATTCCTGTAAATGTAAGTCAATGGCTGATTTCAAGGACTACAACATAATTAAATTTAGCACCGTTATCTTTGGCATATAAAATTAAATTATCGGAAAACGAGGCACCACTGCTTTCCCGCTTATACGCAATTTATGACATTGTACGTGTCAGTTTTATGCTATACGACATGTCTTCAGTGATTAGCCACTTGAGCGTCACACCTAAGGTCGAGACAAACCACGTGTGAGGTGGTCGACCGTGATTGGACTATGAATGCAGTCGCACATGCGTGTCCGCTATAGCCGGTGATATTGAAATGCAAAGTGGCGACTTCAGGATAGAGTGGGTCCCGTGGTATTAAACCGAATTTGCTTCGATAGCCGCGCACCTCTGCGGCGACGAACGCGTTCACCGAGATTTGTGTATTAAAGGGTTCAGTGCTCATTACCGCAGTGTCGGCTTGCGCTCGACCCGCTTCTCCCTGCATCACAGAAAGTGAATCGCGCCGTCCTTGCTCGGGTATTCGATTTATTAAAGTATGGTTAACCATATGCGTGCACGATTTTACTGATACCGAATACAGACGGAATGTCGAGTTATTTCAGGGACATTAAGGAGCAATAAAAAAGTGCTGCATTAGATCCTTCCACGAAAACAGCCAAAGCTAGAATGTTTACGGCACCACGGCTTGAATAGTGACGGCGCGGAGCTATAGTTATCGCGCTGATTTCTATAAACAAGGAAGCAAGGATTCACCTTCTTTTTTTCCGATTTACTGGGCCGCAACGTCCCAAATAGTAATTTGAAATTCGTTGCGTCACTCTGCCGTTCTGACGTCGTTGCTTGGCCTTATCTTGCGTTAACCTCCTGACGCGAAATTAACCAAAATATGGGTCTGAATACTTTATCAGTATTAATTGATTTGGTTAGAGCAATGAGCTGTAGAAAATGTGAAACGCCCGAAAACACAGCCTGTCATTAGCCAGGCTTCCAACATGTGCTAAATACACATGCGACGTGACGTCGCCATAAAGATTGCGAGTGAACAGAACTGAGAGCCACTGCTAATACATTAAAAGAAATGCTTGACCATGAAATGGGGGATGTGCACACTGTTTCTTGTAAAAGATGCGCGGTGTAATAGGAGCACATATTCACAGACAACGTGCTCACTGAGACGTCAGCGAGCACGCATTAAGTTCCGAGGTTTACCGTACCAGGCACGGGTCTGCAGATTGGTCTACTCTAGGGTTTCTTTAAACCCCTATAGTAGACCCAATGCCCAATAGACGGCCGTTTTTGCACTTAGCCCCCATCGTAATCGGGGTGTAGACGGGACGTATGTAAAAATACTGAAAGATATCTATAGCGGCTTCACAGCCACCGTAGTCGTCAATACAGAAAGCAACAAAATCCCAATAAAGAAAGGCTTCAGGCAGCGAGATACGATTTCTCCAATGTTATTCACGGCGTGTTTACAGGAGGTATTCATAGACGTGGATTGGGAAGAATTGGGGATAATAGTTATTGGAGAATACCTTAGTAACATGCGATTCGCTAATGATATTGCCTTGCTTAGTAACTCAGGTGACCAATTGCAATGCATGCCCAGTGACCTGGAGAGGCAAAGCAGAAGGGTGGGTCTAAACATTAATCTGCAGGAAACTAAAGTAATGTTTAGCAGTCTCGGAAGAGAAGAGCAGTTTACGATAGGTAGCAAGGCACTGAGAGTGGTAAGGTAATACGTCTACTTAGGGCAGGTAGTGACCGCGGATCCGGATCATGAGATTGAAGTAATCAGATGAATAAGAATGGGCTGGGGTGCGTTTGGCAGGCATTCTCAGATCATGAACACAATGTTGCCCTTATCCCTCAAGAGAATAGTGTATAACTGCTGTGTCTTACCAGTACTCACCTACGGGGCAGAAACCTCCCATTGGACCACGAATATCCTCTGGACATCCTGATTAGATCCGAACATCCAA
Source organism: Dermacentor variabilis (assembly GCF_050947875.1). Taxonomy (NCBI): domain Eukaryota; kingdom Metazoa; phylum Arthropoda; class Arachnida; order Ixodida; family Ixodidae; genus Dermacentor; species Dermacentor variabilis. The sequence continues at coordinate 13,336,319 of NW_027460280.1, forward strand.
GTCCCGGTCAGAACGTCCAGGGGGTAACATGAGGACATAAATTTCGGAGTGTCCTATTTAAGACATCCTTCAGACATCCACAGGATTGAACTTCTGGGATATAAACAAAATCCCAAAACTTTAATCCTATGGATGTTCGAAGGATGTTTTCAACGGGATGTCCCATACCGGCCATATGTGGGTTCAACACACACAGTCCAACACGTACTACGTGATCATATCGCGGAATATTAAGTCTCTACCACGGCTGCCTTCAGCGCACGCTCTTCCGAAAAGACATGTCAGCCAGCAATGTGAAGTTGCTGCATTCAGAATCAAACTTCCAATGCAGACGATAAATAGAGAAGTTGAAATGAGCTACCTAAACTGCACAAGCATATCGAGAGGAAACGTCACAAAGCGGCAGGTAGAACGCCGGAACAGCTGCGCATTACCGCCTACTGCAAGGCGTAACCGAATCAATCGTGTCCTACGCTCCTACGCTCTCCGACATATCAAGAAAGAAGAGTACGGCAACCACTGCAACGCCTGCAACCTCTGCCGTTGTACAGAGCAGTGACTGCCTTTACCCAGTGGAATCGCCACTGTCTGTTGCATGTACACGCACGCTTTGCGCTGATTTGCGCATAGTCCATCACGTGACTTAACGCCGCCGTCTTATTGGATCTCTGAACGTGATGGTTGTGTCATGTGCCCATGCGTTCTAGCGGGAACGTTTGTCAGTTCCAGGTGTACCTTTTTGTCATGCGCTTTGGAGCTCCATTTCTGCGGCGCCTGCACGTCTTACGCCTATCAAGAGGTAAGTGACAGTTCATGAAGTCAACGTTTTTCTATCAGCAGCCCTGCAATCTTTTCGACTAAAATGTGGTGTCTGCGCATAATCGAATGACGGGCATTGTAGTGCACCCCCATCATTTGCAGCGACGGTAACATCAATCGGCGATTGACCATTCGTTGTGCTGCGTTTGGTCGCATCGTACTACTTTTCTGCAAACTTCCGAGCTTGCTCTGTCCTATGTCTCTGCGCAGCGCTGAGATCCGAAAAAAAATCTCAAATTGAAAGTTTAGAACCGCTAACTCCTTCCATGTATCCCGTAAGATGGGTCCGCGAGAGTTATCATTGTGTCTTTCCTGAACAGTGGAGAATAATAAGAAAATGAATATTGATTATAATAAGTGGCCGACACACACTGTGCCAAATAATAAGAAAATTAATAATACTTATAATAAGTGCCCGACACACACTGTCCAGAATAGCCTTGCTTGAGCTTCGTTTGCGTTTTCTTTGCGTAACCGTGATTGCGAGAGCAATCAGTCGTACAACTGCGTAAGGTTGAAATAGCTGAAATTTTGTAGGCGTTTGTATCACGTTTGTATCAATCAACGCTGCTGAATTTTAATACACCTGTCTTTAGGGCTGCTATATTGACCTTACTAACAGTGCATGCACTTCTTTCGGAATAACGAAACTTTAGGGTGACTTCTTAGACTTCTGGTTATTTACGCGTGATCGGTTGGTGGTGACATCAAGACAAGTTTACTCCTCCGCTGTCTGTTACGAACGAAGCGTTTGCGCCTACCTAATGGCTCGTTCGCACATGGTCGTATTTTTTAGTACGCAACAGTGAAACTTTTTTTCACTTGACTGATTCTTTCGCGTACTCGTAATGATAACCGTGTCGCGTAAACTTGGGTACGTGTGCTGTTGTCGTTTTGTTTGCGTAACAGCGATCGCCGAAGTAATCGCAAAACTGCGTACGTTCGGAATAATAGAACTTTGTTGGCGTTTGTATCGCGATATGAGAATTTGCTGCCCGTGATGGCCGGTCGCGCTGCTGAATTTAACAATGCGTGTATTTACGGCTGGTATTGTTTTTGGCTAACAGTGTCGTGCACGTTGTCGTAATAACGCAACAGCTGGGCAACTTAGGTTTCTGCTTATTTACACGTGAACGGGTGCATGCTAGTATTGTGTTAAGGTCAACTTCATGTCTGAGCTCTGTAACGACTAAACGTGCGCGCTGATGAGCTCGTTCGCAATTCTTTCATTGTGGTCGCAATTCTTTTATTATAAGAGTTTGTGAGAGTTGACCCCATCACACGCTCATACTGAGTAACCGTGTCGCTTAAGCTTCGCTTGCCATTGCTGTTTTGTTTGCGTAACGATCGCGATAGCAATCGTAAAAACTGCGTAAGGATGGATTAACTGAATTTACTTATTTCAGTATTCTGAATGTCACGCAGGGCGTTACAAAGAGGGGTGGGATCCTATATAATAAGTGGAAATCGTGCTTTTGAAGGATGATGGGACAGCTTGTCGCTGACTTTAGAATGAAGGAATAACCTTGAAGGTTTCTACGTGAACTTGGGACGTGGAATACAGATGTAAGCATCTTTATCGCGATCGGAGCACTTGCTGCATGTACGTGATGGCTAATTTGCCGGCTGCACAGCTGAACTTTGCAACGCTTGTCTTTACGACTGGTATACCAGTCGTAAAGACAGGGGCGGTAAAGTTCAGCAGTGCGGCCGGCCAATTCACCATTACGTACAGTATATATACGTGCCAAACAGGGACATGCACATTTTTCGACGTAACGAAACTTTTGGGCGACTTCTTAGGCTGCTGCCTATTTGCATGTGGTCGGATGCATGCTATTATGCGGGTAATAAGATCAAGCTTAAGTCTCGGCTTCCTGTAACAATCGGCTCATTTACGCAAGTTATACTATAGCTCGTTCTCACGTGGTCGTATTGTTTCGCATTAGTAATAGGGAACGTTTGTCGATCTTCGTTGACTGCTAAATTTGCGTCACGCGCCCGCCCTCACCGATTAACCGTGTCGCTTGAGCTTCGTCTGCAGTTTGAGTTTTCTTTGCGTAACCGCTACTGCGAGAGCCATCATAAAAAGGCGTGCGGTTGAAATAACTTAACATTTGTGGGCATTTGTATGGCGATCGCAGCATTTGTTGCACGTGATGGTTGGCCGGCCGCGCTGCTCAATTTTCCCAGGCGTTTCTGTCACACAGTGCCGTACACGTTCGTTTCGGGAAATAACGAAATTTTGGGCGACATCTTGTGAACTGATGCTTACTTACACGCTCTCAGGTGCATTCTAGTATGTTGGTGAGGTCAAGCTACGGAGGAACACCACTGTAACCACAGTTGACGAGGAACAACCTCAACCGGACCTCACCCTTTTGCAACTTTGGGCAAAGCGACGTCAGGCAGAATTGTATGCGTCGCGGAATCCCGATGCACCAGGTAGCCGTGCACGTGCTAACCATATCGCGGCGAAGGCGCGTCAGCACGAAAAGCAACTTTCTCGACGACGATGGTATGAGTGCTGCGAGAATCTTGGATAGGGCATTGGAAACAGAGCACTTTGGCGTACGTTCCGGTCAATGGAACGCGGTCATAAGCGACCTGACCCTGCAGCGAGCGTTAGGTTAGCGATGCAGAGTTCGCCGCATCAATTTGCAGAACACGCTGCTAGAGCGTTTTTCCCGAAATACGATCAAGCGTAACCTATAAACTGCCCCGAAATTGATGAGTCTGACACAACCTCCAAACCCGATATCGAGCCCTTTCAGCATGGCCGAACGAATAGCGGCGATTGAAACTTCAAAGCAACGAACAACACCTGGTCCCGATGGTATTCCTTATGAGGTTTTCAAGAACATGGAAGGAGCAGCTCTCGACGCACTTCTTCAGGCTATTAATAAAGTATGGGAGACTGGAAACGTTCCACCTGATTGGAAGCATTCAATTGTTGTCGCGATTCCGAAACCAGGAAAGTCTACAAATAGCCTGCAGTCTTTACGCCCAATTTCACTAACCTCAACTGTCTGCAAACTCACTGAAAAGATGCTGGCCACACGAGTTTCCTGGTGGCTTGAACGCCACGATAAATATCATCCTGCTCAAATTGGTTTCCGTTCTTACTTGGGAACTGAAGACGGACTTTCTATGTTATCAGACGATGTTTTACAGGTTTCTCCACACAGTCACGCTGTGCGCACGGTAGTAGCAACAGACATAACGAAAGCTTATGACAATATAGACCATGAAATCATTATAGCCAACCTCATCGACCTGGGACTTCCACCGCGGGTGGTAAGATTCATCTACTCTTTCCTTCAGAATCACACATTTGCGATTAGAGTAGATGGAAGGCAAGAAGGATACTTCACATCGAACAGAGGAGTCCCACAAGGTTCGGTTCTGGCTCCTCTTCTATTCAACGTTGCTCTAATACCTCTAGCCTGGCAACTACATCGGATTCCAGATGTGAGGTTCTTAATCTATGCGGATGACGTCACTTTGTGGTCCGTGCATAAAGATATATTTAGACAAACTCAACAGCTTCAAGATGCCCTTGATGTGCTGAACAACTACGCTCGGAAAGCAGGATTGCACATTTCCGCCCAAAAATCAAGCTATGTTGTGGTGGCCAACAAGAAAGGACGCACAAGAATCACGCAGCACCCCTTTACATTTAGACTCGGTGCAGTGACAATCCCTGAGGCTTCTGAGGTCCGCATACTGGGTCTCGATATTCAACAATCCGGCAGTGGTGCACACTGGCTCCGTAAAACCAGACAGAGTTCGACAAAAACACTTCACCTTATTCGTCGCATTGCAGCAAAAGCAGCTGGAGCTCGTACTGACGTAGCTCGACGGTTGGTGCGTGCAGTCTTGCAGCCACGAATTTTATATCAAGCACAATTTCAACGGCTGACTTTGGCACAGCTGGCACAGTTGGAGACGATTAATCGTGATGCTATGCGCACAATCACAGCACTGCCCCGCATCACTCCGATACCAACCTTAGAGGAACATGCCCAGCTCAACACAATTGCAGAGCTAATTTTGCAACGTGAAAAAGCACGTGAAATAAAAAAGCAACTTATTTCGGCTGTCGCTGCGTTGCATGCTCATTTTCACCGCGGCTCTCGGATTGACAATCAGCCCTATCCAATGCCTCCCTGGGAATTCACCAGCATCACAACTAATAAGCCAACGAAGTTACGACGCAGCGATACAACAGGTACTATTGACGAACACAACATCGTCGATGCATCATGCGTTAACACCTGCAAAGTCTATACGGATGCTGCCATTCTCCCAGACGGCGGAAGGACATCATTCCTGAGTACTACGCATAATTTCATCAGCGGCCACCAGCGCTATTTATCTACGGAAGCCAGCGCTCAAGTAATGGAACTTCAAGCCATCCACGACGCTGTGCAAGATGCGACATCTAAGCTGCCTACCATCAAGCAACTAGATATCTTCACTGATTCTTTAGCGGCTATTCAGGAACTCAAGAAGGTTGATACGGCGATGGAAATCTACGAGAGAATACACACTATGAATAGTAAGACAGCTACTTGCGTCAAGGTACACTGGATTCAAGGCCATTCAGCAAACCCTCACAACATTGCTGCTGACCAGCAGGCACACTGCCCTCCTAATCCTGATCCTCCACCTATTCCCCTCCCACCCCAACCCCGTAACTCGCTGCGAGCCCGTAAAAATGTTCTCCGGCAGGACACACGCGCTCTTATCCCACCGTGTGTCTGCTCCCTCCCCCTTCACCTTACTAGGGCGGAGGAAGTTGTGCTTAGGCGGCTTCGGGCCGGGGTGGCCCTTACACCGGCTGTTGTCTCAAGGTGGAACTGGTCGCATTTACCACTGGGTGCTACGTGTCCATACTGCTCCGTTCCTGTGGTGGAATCAGATGCATACCACCTAATATGGACATGTACGGGTTTACAATCGGAACGCTCGCGTCTCCTACTGCAAGCCGGCCTCCGCTACAGTGTGACAACCAGCTATGACCGCTGCATACATGACAACAGATTCCACAAAACACTGCTTCAATTCATACACAACACAGGCCTCACAGCACACATATAATACAGATATACGCTCCACGAATTATGCCTTAAGGGCAAGCCTTCATCGCAATAAAACAAAAATCAAGCTTACGTCTCAGATGTCTGCAACGATCGAAACGTTTACGCCTGTTAGACTATTGCTCCGAATTCGCACGTTGTCGTATTTTTAGTGATGGAGACCCGGCCACGGCGCCCGCATATTGATGAGGGCGAAATGCGAAAACTCCCGTGTACTTAGATTGCACGTTAAGAACCCCAGGTGGTCCAAATTATTCCGGAGTCCCCCACTATGCGTGCTTCATAATCAGATCGTGGTTCCGGCACATAAAACCCAATAATTAATTTTTAGTAATGATCAACGTTTGTCTCTTGTGACTCTAATTAAATTCTGTCAGGTGATTTACCGTGTCGCTTAAGTTTTGTCTACCGTTTGAGTTTTCTTTGCTTAATCGCGTTTGCAAGATCACTACAATCGCGGATGTTCCGAATAACGGAACTATGTTGCAGGCATCAATGGCAGCACCTCGCACACAGGGCGGTTGACCAACCGTGCTGCTTCAGTTTTCTTCTCGCATTTGCTATCATTTGGGCCAGTATGTGCTGATATGTTCGCGCGACGCGCTGGACAAGATTACGAGACTGTTGCAACCTCATAGTGTCATTGTATATTTACTGATATAGTCGACATTCGCCTAATTTTTCTTTTTTTTATTATTGCGATAGAAATTGTAGGGACACTCGTGACGAAATTCCGCTGACGCGGTGGGTCGTGGCTTCGCGGGCGCTGTTCCCGCGCGCGTCGAAGGTCGCGTAAACTTGGCTCTGGAAACGCATTGTGGCTGGAAGCAGCAAGAAGCGATCGCTTGCTGCCCCGCTTCATCCCGCCAGCGTGTTTACCGTCAGGGAGATGCGTTCATGTTTGGCTTTGCGCACGACACCGTTTGTTAATTTAACAAGGGAGCGAAGGTTTACTGTAAATTACAGTGGCGATAAAACGTACAGCTGCTTAATTATAGCCGTCTGGTAGTTTTGCTGTGCCAATCGCTGCTTCGCTTTTCGAACGAAACTGACATAATTTACTGTTATCAGCTCAATTGACATAGCTATGCTGACGAAGAGTCCAGGAGAATTCCTTTTATCTTCGTACAGAGTTGAAATCTATTACTTCTTTTCTGATAACTGTTCGCCCAACGAGTTTGTATTAAGCCACAAGGAAGCAAAGTTGATGTCATAACCTGCAGATTGGTGTTGAATTTGCAGGTTGTTAACATGCACATGGTGGAAAGCAATTTTCGTACACATTTCTAACACGGTTTTATTGCATACTTTACAGCCATGCTATGTTCCTACCATTAGCCTTGTGTCACTTTGGGTCGACATCATTCTTCTTTGATGATCAGCACAGAAACAAGCCCACGGAAATCTGCTAACTTTCTTAGTACCTCGGATCTCAACAGTGTATTTTCGTGTCTGCGACCACTGGAACCGATCCTTCAGGATGACTAGTAAATTGTGTAGCGTACCCGTAATCTCTTCTGTTCTGCAAGCGCACCGCAACGGCCTTGGGCTTACGGGCAATCAATCAGATCGTCAAACCGACGTGCACGGGTAACAGCGTCAGCAGAGACACGGCGCCCGACCGTGCCTTTACAGTTAACATCAGAGACGCACAATGGGTTTCCTTTGACGAAAACCTGGGAAGCGATCACGACATAATCCGAGTAGCGCTCTCCATCCCAACATACGGAGAACAATAGGAATGACTAAATTAACTGACTGGCCTCGTTATAGAGAACTCCAGAGAGCGCCGGAGGAGTCGGATACAGCCCCGACCAACATGCGAGGATGGACTGAATTCCTTCGACGAGCACACGGGGACACTACTAAAGCCATTGAACGTACAACGGAGGTGCCGGTGATAGACTCTCGCCTGGTCAGCTTATGGGAAGAGAGGCGGAAACTGGCCAAGAGGTGGAAAAGACAACGTCTAAACAAACACCTGAGACAACGCATCGCTCTCTTGGCTGAGCAAGCCCAAGGCCACGCCAACGAGCTCGCTAAAAACGAGTGGGCGACGTTCTGTGGAACCCTATCAGGAAGTCTGGGAACGACCAATACGTTGCGAATACTACGAAGCATGCTAGACCCGATGAGCACGCGTACTGAGAATAACATGAAGCTCCAAATTATAGCAGACAACTTCGAGGGTACAGACCAAGATATAATCCATGCTCTTCAGAAAAAGTACATAGGACCCTCACCAGCCACGGGATCGTCCTACGCGAAGAGCCAATACGCGGGGGAGGCGAATCCTAAATTAGACGAAAAAATAACGTACGCGGAAGTGTATGAGGCGGCACAATCCGCAGTTAAAAACTCGGCACCGGGCCCAGACTCGATCACAAATGCAATTATTCGAAACATGGATTCGGTAGCCCTAGCGAAAATAACAAAGATTTTCAATAGCGAGTGCTGGGCCAAGGGAGACTTGCCCCAAGAGTGGAAATTGGCTAAAATAATCATGATCCCCAAACCAAAAAAGAATCCCTCGATTGATACACTACGGCCGTTGTCGCTCACGTCCTGCCTGGGTAAGCTCTATGAAAGGGTTATCCATGGAAGATTGCAGCGGTACCTGGAAGAGCGGAGCTGGTTCCCGGACTCCATGAGAGGATTTCGCACGGGTTTATCTTGCCAGCACGCGTTCCTCCTACTTAGAGACGAAATTCTAGCTAATATACCGTTCGGCGCCGAGAGACTAGTCCTAGCACTAGACCTCAAAGGAGCCTTCGACAACGTCTCTCACGCCGCAATATTAGAGGAACTCGAACTCTCGGGTTGTGGTGAGCGCACATACAATTACTTAAGAGCGTTTCTTTCCAACCGCGAAGCGAGCATCAGTATTGGCCAAATCACTTCGGATTTATTCAATATGCCTGAGAAAGGAACACCTCAAGGAGCTATATTATCTCCTCTTCTCTTCAACATGGCGATGTGTCGCCTCGCGCGCGATCTGGATCGGATACCCAACCTAGGTTACACGCTCTACGCGGACGATATCACGCTGTGGACGAGCAGAGGTTCACTAGGGGATAAGGAATATACGCTGCAAAGCGCAGTATTAACGGTGGAGAAATTTTCTGCACGGAGTGGCCTGAAGTGCGCACCCGAAAAATCTGAGGTCATCCGGATACACGCGAAAGGCTACAAATCCAGAGGATCGATTAATATCGTGGTTGAGGGTCAATCAGTCCGAGAGGTACCCACGATGCGGTTCTGGGTTTGTGGCTTCAGAGCGACGGGAGAGTACTACAGACACTCAAGACCCTCAAATCCACAGCCCACAACATAGCCCAAATGATACATCGTGTGACGTATAGAAACGTGGGAATGCGAGAAGACGATACCCTAAGGCTCGTACAGGCCTTAGTGGTTAGTCGAATCACGTATGGCTTACCATAACAAATCCTGGACAGGGAGGAGGAAAAGCAGGCTAACACAATAATGCGAACCGTTTTCAAAGCTGCTCTGGGCCTGCCTAAGTGTACTTCAACGGAGCGCATGTTAGCTTTGGGAGTGCACAATACTTTCGACGAACTGAGGCAGGCCACCCTGATGCGACAGAGGGAGCGCCTCAGCTTCACAAAAACTGGTAGGGCAATATTGGCTAGACTCAATATCCCAGCATACCCCATTTATCTCACAGAGCAGGCCGTACCTCTCCCTCCTTCGATGAGATCCAAAATTACAGTAGCCCCAATTCCAAAGAATATGCATCCCGAGTACAACAAAGAAAGACGCAAAGCACGCGCACAGCACATTCAATCAGCGTACTCTAATAACCATAGGTACAATACGTACTACACGGACGCACCTGTGTATGCAGAAGCGACCGGGCAGCGCTACCAAAGGAGGTACGCCCTGGCAGTCGTGAACGCGATCAGCCTACAGCAAATTACCGCGTCGGCCACGGCGGGATCCCCCACCTCGGCTGAGCAGTCGCGATCGCACTCGCTTACGCGGAACGTTCGCAAAGGGACTCGGTCGTGGTCACGGACTTCCAAGAGACATGTCGCATGTTTCTCAAGGGGCATGTGACTGCGGCTAGCCTCGCGATAATCCCCAAATCCTTCAACCACCATCATCGCCTACTCCGGTGCCCGGGCCACGCGGTGCTACAGGGGAACCGAAAGGCTAACGCGTTAGCTCGAGGGTTCACTAACCGAGCGACGGCATCCTCTTCTAACCCCAACAACCCGCACTATCCCTGACAAAATTCGACAAATTTAAATGCCGAAGACATCCCTGCTCATCAGCGCGGAGTCCGCAGAAAATACCCGCCGCCTCACCCACAACTTAGCGGGGAAGAGGCCGCCGATTGCTGTAAAATACAGACCGGGGTATTCCCCCAATTAAAATTGCTAAACGCCATGTATCCCACTCGTTATAGGGCCAACTGTCCTTGGTGCGGTGGCATACCTAGCCTAATACATATAACCTGGGAGTGTACTAAGCAACCTCATAGGCGAAATACCAGCAACACAATGGAGCAGTGGGAGGCACAGCTCGCCCGCTCCGACCTGGCAGGACAAAAGTCCTTAATTAGCCAGGTCAGGCAGGCGGCAGAGGCCAGTGGGGCCCTGGACTGAGAGGTTCGGATCACCTCTCCTTCAAATATTTTCCACTGCAACAAAGTTTCTATTTCTATTTCCATCGAGGCTGTCTGATACCCGTTAATTTTTAGGATGAAATTGTGTTTGTGTGGCCGCTGAAGCAAGCCCACGCAAATCCTCTGTCAGTTTGTGGTACGGGTGAACTCAAATAATGCATTTTTCTGTCTATGACTGCTGAAGCGAGCATGGTGCAAGCTTTTAGATAATTGTGTAGTCGCCAAGGTACATGTGACAGCTTCAGCTGTATTTGGCTGCGACCACGGATAGGTCACGTTCAGCTTCTGTTTACTTGCTTACAGGCCTTCAAGCCTATGAACACTTATGGTAAATTTGTGTTTGTGACCACTCAAGTACAGAAAGTGTCTTGTAACTTCTAGTACCTGTAAAATCAGCTTGGTATTGTGTTGAAGCAAGTGTCTTGTAACTGCTCTTGTATTAGTGAACTCTCCAGTAATGTTCATGTTTGCAACTGTTTAAGTGACCCTTTAGTAATTTTTTAATGCACAGTGCGTCTATAAAATATTTAGTTCTTTTACTGTGCGACTACTCAAGCAGGCCTGCAGAAAGTCTGGAGAAGTTCATTCATGGCTAAGACACCTGTCAACTTTCCAGCAAATATTGCATTTATGTGCCTGCAACCATAGAAGTGAGCCAGCCCACAGTAGCCCTCCTACTAACCTCCTTAATTGTACCCCTCCCCCCCCCCCGCCCTTGCAGAGGGCTTTTGAAGTTCTTTTACTGGCCGAGGTGCAATTGCAAATTATTTGCTCAACTGAAATGGCCTCGTCACTACACGAAAGTGTCCGTGTTTGCTCTGGTGGCCTTTACCAGAGCTTCTTATGGATGCATAGCGCATTTGCTCTATAAATGGATGATCATACAGCAGCTGTCTGTCTATATATGACAACTGATCTAGTCAAGTAGTTTTGTTAAGGCCTAATGTAGTTGTTACATCTTTAGCATAACTCGTGTTGGTATATGTTACTGAATATAGCTTAGGGAAAGGCTGGCAACTTAAAGCGGCTACCATATCTGAACTGTTCAGCAAATTTTGCATTGATGTGCCTGCGACCACAGAAGTGAGCCCACGGCAAGCCTCGTGATAAGTTCCGTAATGGCCCAACTGCGAATTCTTCAATTTTCTTGCTACCCAAAGTGCATTTGTAAACAGTTTGATTCATGTTCACTTTTACTAACCAAGGCGCGGTATAAATAACTCCTAATGGCTGAGCTTGTGTGATGAAATTATTGAGTTTTATTTGTTTGCATTGCTGGGCTTTAATGAAAACTACTGAGTGCATTTCAGAGTTGGAACTAGTGATCTTCCTGCAACTGTTTTATTGCAATAAATTCTGTATTTTTATTAAGATTGTCAAATGATTTCAGCAGCCTGCAGAACTTAGTTCTGTATCTTCGTTCACGTTAGCACAAAAAAGTATAGCTTGCATATCCTTATGTTTTGAATTAATGCATTTTTATCAAGTTGTACGTAATGTATTTGCTAAGCGTAGCAGGGAATCGTGTACAATGCTTAGCTGCACTGCAGCCTTCATTTAACGTGCTTTGAGATGCGGTGGGCTGCATTCCTGGCTTGTCTCCTGGTACTTCAGCTTTTGCACGACTAAAATATTTGGTTGCCTTATTGGACCACTGGGATGTATCTTCAAGATCCATGCAGTTCCTTTTCATCATTGCCCACAAGCCATCACAAAACCAGGCCAAGCTTACTTTGTTAATGATATGTAAATTGCGGCAGGCTTGCTGCACTGCAAGCGCCCATTCCGAGGAATGTCCCAATTATGGTAATTTATTTTTAAGGTAGCTTACAGGCCCCAAGGGGAGCACTGAGTAGGAGGGGCGTATAATCAATATGGACGCCCTACGGATATCCTAAATCCACAACCAAATGTCCCACAAACATCCTTTGGACGATTGGTAAAATGTCCTAGAAGCGTTTTACATCCTGGTAAAATTGTCCTTAAGATGTACTCTGGATTATGTAATAAGAATAATCCGTAATTAAACATCTCTTGGACGTCTGAATATCCCAGGGACGTTCGAGTGTCCCGTTTCGGATCTCCGTTGGATATTTGTAGGACGTTGGTGCTCCAACGGGTTATCTTCAAAGGTCCTGTGGACGTCTGAATATTTTATTTTGATGTACGATGGACGTTCGTTGTATGCGAAATTCTCTTGCGTCGGACGATCCTATGGACATCCGTAGTACATCATCGGGACTTCTATGGATGTCCGACGGACGTCAAACTATCCCTTGTAGGACGTCCTTTGGACATTCACAGGAGATCTGTGGTACGATGAGCTGGAGGCTTACGAAAAGGGTTCTACTTAAATTGGGGACGACGCAACGAGCTATGGAAAGAAAAATGATGGGTGTAACGTTAAGGGATAAGAAAAGAGCAGATTGGGTAAGGGAAGAAACACCAGTCAATGACGTCTTAGTTGAAATCAAGAAGAAATGGGCATGGGCAGGACATGTAATGAGGAGGGAAGATAACCGATGGTCATTAAGGGTTACGGACTGGATTCCAAGAGAAGGGAAGCGTAGCAGGGGGCGGCAGAAAGTTAGGTGGGCGGATGAGATTATGAAGTTTGCAGGGCCACAATTAGCACATCACCGGCGTAGTTGGAGAAGTATGGGAAAGGCCTTTGCCCTGCAGTGGGCGTAGCCAGGCTGATGATGTAATGCTTCCGCCAGATGCCGCGATCTCGGGCTTAGAGCGCGACGCCACTACTCCACCAAGGCGACTGCCGTTGTTACATAGGAGCTTCTTGACCACTAACTGAATGCCTTTGTTAATATAACACAGCGGGGTGCATTAGATATTGTCGCCAATGTCCTGTAAGATGTGTTTTTCAGAGCTCTCAGTCCTCAAAGCGCTGTAAGGTAATTCCCAGTAGAATACGGTGGGCTCCGGTGAATTCCTCAGGTTCGTATTACCAGCTATTCTTGCTGTTTTCTTAATACACTCCCGTTTGCAAATCATTGTACAGGTTAGCGGGAGGCGAACAAATGTGACGCCAATCAGTGGTCACGTGTTATGCAAGGACATTACCGGTTGATCCGGCTGCGACTGACGAAGGATTGTGGACGGGCAGCTCCTCGGCGGCGTCGATTGCAATGTCAGCGAAGCTCAGCGACGCTTGAAAACAGTAGACGGAGAACCATCTGAACTCGTTCCAATGGCGGCCGTCTGGCAGCTTGAGGACGACATCTTTCCCGCCATACCAGCCAAGCTTGGAATCCCTGCGGCACAAAGACTCTGCTGAGGTTGTTGCCGCAAGGTCGGTTCTACAAACTCGGCTGCCACTCTCTGCGCCGTCACTTGACACAAATCGGCAAAGGCCCGAATAGCGTGCTACATTACACTGGCTGAGGTTGTCAACATGCAGTGTTACGACGGAAGACCGCATCTCCAAAGTCCACTGGAGGAAAGTAAAAAATAACCGTGCATCACACTGACTGGATTCGCTTTGCTCCACGTGTTTTGCTTAAAGCGGCGATTCACTTGAACGAACGAGCGCCTCGTTTAAATTTAAAACGAAACTAACGTGCTGCTGGCCGCGTATGCTTTGCCAGCCGTGCCCCAGCTTTGTGCGCGCGCAGTGAGTTGTTTAGCCCCGGGAGGTTAGCCAGCGCCACTTGCGTTAAAGGGGGAAGCGGTACTCTGAGCGGAGGCACTATGCGAACTGGCGAACTCGTATGCAACCGGACGACGTTTAGGCTGCCATGATAAGCGAGCAGAATAAGGCTGTTACTTGCGAGCACATGAAGTCAGCAGCCATATGAGAATTTAAATTGCATTCTCCTCGGTTGAAAGACCAATCTTACCATGAATGGAACTGGCTAGCACCCCGAGTGGTTAGAAGACCAAGGTCGTTAGTTGAAATGTTTCACTCACCTAATGCGAAAAATGTGGCCGCGGCTTGCACTAACGACAAGTTGTCTTTTTCGACCCTATTGCCACTTTCTTTTTTATTTACGCATTTCAAAACACTTTATGCCCTCTTCTGGTGGGTTTATAGCAGCTAGTCGACTTTCTACACATGTGCACTGGAGACATCTTTTGTCGGGCGATGGACTGATCCCCTTTCGGTGATTTTTCATTCATAATAAGCTGTCCCGTATAAGCGCACGAAAGTGAATAAACAATGCGAAATGCAGGGAAGGGTCCACAGAGTGCTTGCACATTTGTGCCACGCAAAGCAGGTAAATATGAAATGCTGTTATCGTGGCGGCAAGGCAGCCAACACCGAAGGAGCATCAGACTGAATGAGCATACAGGCGAGCCCTCTCTCTAATGCCATAGTTATAGCATATTCTGGGTGGCGCCAGGACCTTGCATGCTTCGATATCCGAAACAAGGGGATAGCTGCGTCCGTTGCTCCTATACTACAAATACATTGCGCTGGCACATGCAGAGCGCATACAAGTCCAGTCATGATATCGTTTTACTATTAATTGCGCCTGTCTCTTTAATTGGTTCAGCGCGACCGACACATGCGACTTATTACTCACTTGCCATTTTCGTCGAGAAGCTTCACCATGTCCGCTTGTCTGGCATTCACGCTCGGAGCTACCACGAAGAAGGCGGCTGCGAAGAGATGATACGCCGTGTTAGGCCGCCAATGGTAGCCACTCTCCCAGAACAGCATGTTACCATATCTTGGGTATCTTGCCAAATATTTTCTGCTCGTTTGACAAAGTTCCTTGGCAAGATCACCGAAGCACAAAATCCTTTTCTCCGGCCTCTGAGGCTTTTCCATCTGCCGCGCAGCACCTTCATAGCGGATATTAGAAAAATACATTGTATTTTTCTGAATACATTGTATTTTTCACTCTATACAGCAACAGTGGCGTCGGCATGTAGAGAATTCAGTCCTGCAAGTGTGGAATATTCCAAATAAGCATAGGAGGCTCCTCTTCATCCACACGCATACATCGTATCACAGGCAGCCGATCTGTAGCAGCAGTTTGTCAGGACCACACGGACTCCATTCTTGCAGCACTTGCACGATTAAAAGAAGGTTTCTTGTACTTTGTTCTTTCACAATATGTCATTTAATGCACAAGCTCTTCCGGTTACTGCCTTTCCCACCCCATTTCTCTCTCACTCACTTCATCCGTGCCTCTCTGCCGGATATTTCTGCTGTTCACAGCCCTGTACAACTGCACAGCCCACGTATACGCATGCGAAACCCGAACATGGGCCGCCGTCATATAGTAGATGGCCCGACCACTCGGCAATTGCAAGCAAGCCCGAGCCAGCTTCTTATCACCTTGAGTTAACATTGGCGGCAATTTTAGAAGAGGAGAAATCCGGCTGGCTGGCAGCACATCTTCGGAATCGCCGTCGCTGAACTAGATAACCAGACTCTGCTCGCGAAAAACGCCTCAGCGAGCACATGTCTTACTGTTAACTGCGTACTTTTGAAGACATTTTTGCCACAGTTAATCACATTATATTATGATAATCTGGCAGCATATTTTATCTGTGCTTTTCTTTCTTTTTTAAAATCAAGAAAGGGGCTGACAGATGGAATAGCACGCTGTGGTATAAAAGCCTCTCTTTTACTTTTTTGTTCTTTTCTTTTCTCTTGGTGTTCCCCCCCCCCCTTTTCTTTCCTCTTTCTTTTCTTTTCTCACCCGCCGTGGTTGCTCAGTGGCTATGGTGTTGGGCTGCTGAGCACGAGGTCGCGGGATCGAATCCCGGCCACGGCGGCCGCATTTCGATGGGGGCGAAATGCGAAAACACCCGTGTGCTTAGATTTAGGTGCACGTTAAAGAACCCCAGGTGGTCAAAATTTCCGGAGTCCTCCACTACGGCGTGCCTCATAATCAGAAAGTGGTTTTGGCACGTAAAAACCCCAAATATTATTATTATTTTCTTTTCTCCCCGCATTCCCACTCTCCCGCTCGCGTCCCCTCGTCTTGGGAACCACGCTTACAGACGTCAGACGACAGCGCTCATTCTCATTGAAACCTCTCCCTTTACAACCAGCCGCCACCGACAGCAACCACACGTGACGTCACTGCACTAACCCGTTAAAGCTAACATGCCGAGGATGATGAGGCCGCCTTTGATTAAGATAGGTCCTCCTATCGAAACGTTGGCCAGTCTTTCATTTTTGTATTTTTACACGAAAAACTGGTTGTTTTATTGCGATATATAGCAATTATATAGGCACTCCAGGTGAATTTCCAGCGTCGCTGCGATGTTCCGTATAAAATCTAAGTGCGATAATTATCGCGGCCACGCGCTGTACCCCGTAGGTGCGAGCGACAGTGTGAGACGGTGAGCGTAGACAAGACGCTCGCTCGCTCGCGCAAGGGCGGAAGGCAGGGAGGAAGAGCGCCGTCTTCCACCGCCCGCAAGGCAGGGAGGGTGCGTATGGCGCGGTTGACCGCGCTGGTCCTACACGCTGAAAAAAGTGCGCACCCTCTGAGGCCACAGCAATAATCGTCATCGATTGCTTTATTTACCACTTCGCGCCCGGTGCTTCCAGGTCACCAACGGCGCTTTATCAACTCGACATTGCATTCTGCACAGGAGAAAGTAGGGAGCACAGAGTTTTCAAGAAAGAAAACAGAAGCAAGACAGATGAGGATTAGTGTTGTGGGTCAAGTCCCAAAGGATGCAAACTTCTTTAAGAGTTTATCTTGAAACCATCTGCGGTGGGTACATAGTCTAGTGTTTTTCGGAGAGTGAAAGAAGCCTGCAAATGAACCAAAAATTGCCGCCCGACTGGCCGCTCGAGTTAGCGGGCTTCTTTAATGCTGGGAAAAACACTTTTATGAAGCACGTATTGATCAAAAGAAAGCCGCATGAGTACTTTTTCATGTCACTCTACAATTTTCTCATTGACACTTTTCACCTAATTATAATATGAGAGAAGTTAATTTAGATAATTAAGGCTCATTATCTAATTAGACGGAATAAAAAACAATTTAAGCATCTCAAGGCGACAGGAAACAGGATTACCTTGGTTCTGTCCAGCTACGTGGCATTCGCATATTTTTAAACTCTGGCTTAAGTTAGCTATATATATATATATATATATATATATATATATTATACGCACGCAAACGCACACACACACACCCACACTAACGTTAGCCATAATTTAAAAATATGCCAATGCACGCTGAGGCGACGGACAAAATTGATGTTGCTGATTATTCTTTGGAGTCACATTATTTTTTGTATTGCGCCAATTGCATACTTAGTCAAGATTAATTAACTAAATTCTGAATCAATTAAGTCAGGCAAAAGATTCCAAATAGGAAGTACTAGAGCACTTTGCAAAACGTCCTTACGGAGCTTCTAACTTTTTATCTATTAAGTATTAGTGTTTTTTTGCTTACTGCAGATGCCCACGAAATACAAAAAAAAGATGGCTTGTCACATGTGTGCTTGTGCGATGGGATTTGAGCGCTCCCAAACGCTCCGCGTACAAATGAACATAGCATTTCACCGGCTGTGCTGCCGCCAAGGTAAATACACCTGGTAGCGAAGCTTCCATAGGAGCCCATACGTTCAAAACATGGCGGTCCATCGGCGGTTCATGGGGCTTAGCGCCATCTGTATGTGGTGGGAACACTTCCGGCTGAATAAAAAGTAATGTGAAGCCATGTCCGTTAAAAGCAGAAGTGACGTCATTTTCTTTTCGAAGGCGCGAAATTTGTTTTGTTGGCCTGCTTTTGGAACTACATATTCGAATGCCCCGCCATTCGACTTGATGGGCGTTTCGAGCTTTCAGCGCGGAAAGCGATGAAGGAAAATCCAGCCGTACGGTTGTCGAAATCGCACCCCTGCACAGAACATACTTTCTTTGGAGGCCGACGAAAGTTTTAGGTGCGGAGTGCTGATCCTATCGTCGGACGCCAAGCTCGTCGGCCGGCGCAGTCGCACGAAAACAACTACCCCATCATCTGGCGGTCGTAACTCACTACTTTTGACTGAACAGATTAAGGAGCGATGAAGCTACCCGCGTCACCAAATTCAGGCAAACTTCGACAAGCAAGAAAGCACAAACTGTGAGGGGGGCGTCTTTCAAAATGCGACCTTGACGAGTGCGCCTTTCCGCCCATTTCAAGACGTGCATTGCATTGCGAGTGATAGTGGCCTCAACGCCCCCTGTAACGATGGGCGCCGAAAATAAATGCATTTATTAATAATAAAAAAATTGAATAAACTTGTATTTTCTTAACTCGTCACGAATATATAAAGCTGACCAGGAAGTTTATTTTCGTTGAATGAATCTAACTGTGTCTCGCTTAAATTTAAAAAAACGCTTTTTTCTTTCCCAATGTTTGTTCCCTCCAAACATAGTCGCGCTTCAATCGCTGCTCCCATAACCCCCCTTGCTGATGTCGGTGACAATCTGCACTGAACCGCTTTTCCCCCGAAGCTTCGCGACCTATTTGGATAGACCTTGCTGCCGCTGCGCCTGCTTATCGCTAGCACGAACGGCCGCGAGGGAAGCTCATCGGTGGCGCAAATCGCACAGCCAATGCCTCCGTCATTACCCTGTCACCTTTAAAGCGGCAGAACACCCCGCTGGATGCTATGTTCGATTGTGGGAGAAATGTTTGGAAGCGCTGCAATCACGACGCGCAAGCAGGCAGGTGGTCGTTTTTTTTTTTAATTTCGCAGGCATCTGCTGTGAGCAGATGCCCGCAATATATATATATATATATATATATATATATATATATATATATATACAGGGTGTCCCAGCTAACTGGGATCAAGATATTGCAAAAGCCTAAAACCTATGCGTTCTTCAGAACAGAAATCACGTGGATGCTGTTAGCGTTTATGTAACCTTACAGTACCATTTTTTTGCTAGTCTTCTTTTTTTGAGTAATTAGCAGAGATAAATTAACTATTTAAATGTAGCTTGAAACGTTCAGGCGTCAATAGGAAAGTTGTGGAGCTTCACAAATATTGCCCAACCCAGGCACTTCCAACGAGATAGACTTAGCGTGGCCGTTCTTACTCGGGAAAAACGGAAGCCCGCGGAGTTTAAAAAATACCACGTGACAGCACGCTCTGTGCGCCCGAATGCGCCTAAAAAATGCGCCGCGATTACAGCTCTCTCACGAGTGATATATAAAAGCATCGCCAGCGCCGCGCCTTCTCTTCACTTACGAGAAAGGGCTTCAACCTCCGCTCGGCTCCGACATTAATGGCAGCGGCTGGCGACGGCGCTCAGAAAAAGCGCTTCGTCAGCCGCGCTCGCGCCGGTCGCCGAAGAACGCGCCGTCATCAGCCGTTTATTGCGATATGACGAGAAGAGCAATATTTTTTTTCCAGCGTTCAAGTCGATGCGGAATCGAAAATACACACACAAAACATGCATCATACATCTGGAACTTGTGCCAGAGCGAGCATCATTTGTTACAACGCCGCTTTTCTTCCAAGCTGTGCCAGCGGCTAGATGCATGTGAGCTCGACTATTACTGTCGTGCAGCGCGACCGTTTCGAAGAATTCGTTTGCAGTGCCTAAAGCATGCCGTACTCAAGCGAGCAGAAGGCGAATATGGTCTTAGCCTTGGGAGCGGTACGAGGCGACAAGAGGAAAGCTGCCAAGGCAGCGCTGGATTAAAGGGAAACTGAAGAGTCTGTCGAATTCAATAAGACGCTCATATACGGACGCGGGAACCTTATAAACCATGCAGGTAAAATTTGGGGGGGGGGGGGGGATTTCTCAGTTAGGAGCGACGTAATCACCGGTTAAACTTGCGCTGTCGCTGCGCTCCCCGTCGAGCGCCGGGCGCTGCTGCTGACGCTCACGATGCGGCCGGAAACCGGAAACGGCGGCGTAGTGACGTCAGCACTGGTGTTCCGTTCCTTCGCAGTCTCCGTGACCGTGCCTGACCATAGGGTAACATAGTAAACGACAAGAGCGGACACTCGAGCCGTTTCGCGGCCGAGCTGTGGAGCTTCGCCGATTCCGCTAGGTGGCAGAGCACATCAAGAAAAATGCGGCTGTGGCTGCGGCTGCGGCTAGCAGCTTGACAGGCGACCCGACCACTGGGCACGACCCAACATGTGCGAAGCCTAGTCGAACCGCGTCGCCGGGCTCTTTCTGTAAAATGCACCTGAGCATCCTTGTTGGCTCCTTCTGCCAGCGTCTGCTTCGTCGCCGTTTCATGGTAAGGACACAGCAAGTTCTTTTGCGCGTCTTTAACGACTTATTCATTTCGCATTTCGTTATGTCACTGTTAGCCGCATGAACGAGTGACGGCGGCCTTGCATCCATGAACAGCTGCTGCCCATTTGCTACGCTGACTTTCATTTCGTATTCATTCTTTTTATGCGCAGCAATAAGCGGTGATGCTAGCGATAACAGCTATGCGGCAGCGTCCGAGCTGCGAGGCACGTTCGATACAATGACGAAGTTTGAAAATAAAATCGTTCTTTAAGAAATGCGGCCTATGAACACACACCGTTCGGTCCAGAGAGCTTTATGATACGCGCGGCGACTGCTGAAAAAGTATGGTGCTCCACTTTTGCAAAATAAATGTAATTATTTTTAACGCGGTGCACGTGCAATATTTGCAGTATGGCAATAATGCGCTCTCTCCCAACCTCTGTAGCAGGCTATGTGCGCTCGAGCGTTGCTAGCTGTTCTGCATTGGGCTGAAGATACTTGCTTTCGTGTTTTAATTGTGTATGGAGTCGTTACCGTACATAGAAAGTTCCTTGTTTCTTAGTATTTATAACCGCGCTTGCTTAACCAAAAAAAAAAATACGCACTACACGAAGGAACGTAGCATCTCTACTATAAAGCTTTGCAGGCTCCAGTATTGCTTATATGAAGGAAGGTAGCGTCTACATTCAATAGATTTGAAGCCTCTAGTATTGCTTACCTTCTGTCGATCATTCTACGTATTGCCGGAATCTCCACCATTTCCTCAAAATACACTGTACAGCCAAAGGACATCATGCATACTCAAGGGCAAAATTCCAAGTATCAGAAGACGATTGCAAGGCTTCGAAGATAGCAGGTGAACACACAAAGTGCCTAACACAAAGTGCCTAATTGCAGCTGTTTAAAGGGACACTAAAGTGAAACAATAAATCAGTTCAGACTAATGAAGCATTGTTTGAGAACCCTGCAGGCAGTCATTTCAAAAGAATAGTTGGATTATTAGATGAGAAAATGAAGGTCCAAGTATTAGTATTTGAATTTCGCGCCGAAACGTCAGCGTGACGTCAGGGATCCCAAAGTATGTTTTCGCATTTGGACCGCGCTGGCTGAATAAAGGTTACCTAAACTTGCCATGTTTAATATTTGGTTCCTTTAGAACACAATGTAGTCAATCTGTACCGCTACATATAGTTAGTAGGCCCTGGAAGATGCCATCAAATTCCAAGACGTCACAGCCCCCAGATGCGGGAACTTAAGCAGGCGTCGCCACCCGTATTTCGTTCTTGCGCTTTTTCTGGCTTACCAAACGTCTTAGCGTTGTAAGAGTGGTGTTTTTGGTGTTGTAGAACGGTAATTGACTGATGCAGAAGAAATCATTTTTCACTTTAGTGTCCCTTTAATGATGGACACACATTCGAGATGATGTTGGTGCATGCTCAATTATTTTTGCAGCCATTTTATTTCGGCACGCTACCATTCACATAATTTCGCTTCCATAATTCCCCCTCCTTCGCAGCAGTACAAGAAAAAACCTCATATATTTTTTTTTGCTTCTAAAACAATCCCATTTTGAGCAAATTAATTGCCGTCGTGTATATGAAGTTTTTTTTTCATTATCTGGATAGTTGCAACACGTCTTTTATGTGTTTTGCTTGTGCAAAGTTATTGCCATCACGCCATTAATTTCCGACTATTTTCCATTATACCGGTGTCACACGACCGCTTTCGATCGCGATCAAGTCCGATGCGGATTAAAATTCGCGACTGCTATTGGCGCGCGCAGCTTGCGCAAAAGAACCAATCCTGACCGACAAATTCAAATCGGATTGGGCTTGATCGCGTCTAAAAGTGCGCCGTGTGACACCCGTATTACTTGCAATTCGCTGTTTCTTCCCATTTTCATGTATCTGCCTCTTACAATCTTGCTGCAATAAATTGCTGTCTGCTATTTTCGTGTTCTTGACTGTGCAGCAAGTTCATTTATATTTAAGGAACACGGCACATTTATTTACGATACACCTTTTGGCGTGAGTTACCAGACGTACAATATCATAAGCGATAAAGTTCTACTTCCTCAACAGTTGGCATGATTGTTACGCTAAGTTACAGCTTTAAACCGCAAATATGAATTTAAATGAGACTAACATGAGTGAAACACCTTTGCGCGCTTGTCGTCACAACATATAAATAGCCGCACAAGCGCCTGCATGAAATCACGCGATTAAAAAAAAATATGGGCCACAAGAAAGAAAAAGAATACTAAAAACGAAACTGAAATTAGGGCCTCCGAGATTTGGCAGCGTGCGCAATCATCTTGGAGGCTGGCGCGTTTCGCCGATTCCGCTATGTGCGCTGAGAGCCAAAGTCGGCACGAGCACATCATAAATGTATTTCGCCGCTCTTTCTGCGCATGCGCGAGGAGCAGTGGTCGCGAGAGAGAAATGTGGGGACTTTCGGTCCTTGAGATTTCTATTCGCCTAGGTACTACAGAGAAGGAAGTTAGCCCCGTTCGTCCCCAGCTCGGCTGGGGACGAACGCAATCGACAGAATGCGTGGTCGGCAAGGCGAAGAAGCCGCGTCCAAGTTGAGTTTGTTGCTATTTTGTTGTGACGGTAGCGTATTAAATTTTTGTGGTCGCAGGGGGATACGTTTGGAAGTGATGTGTCTTCTCGGATGACTTTAGTGGCAAAGCATTACATCGTGCCGATGCATTGTTCACTAGTGTCGTTGAGCAAGGTCAGCATACCGCACACTTTAGCAGATTCGCGGGAACGGAAACAGTTTATATGAATTCGACTGCCGTGCCGATGCGAGTTTGTTGCTCTTTTTTTTTTTTTGCGGCGGTTTCATATTACATTCTGATAGTCGCAGGGGGATACGTTTGGACGTGAGGCGTTTTCTCAGATGACTTTAATGGCAAAGCATTACGTCGCGCCGATAGATTGTTCATTAGTGTCGTTGAGCATACTACACACTTCAGGGGAATCGCGGGAACGGAAACAGCTTATGAATTCAACTGCCGCACCGATGCATTAGTTTTAATGTAACTGAGCATATAACAGACTTGGAGATTCGTGGGAATAGAACATTTTGTACTCTGTATGTGAAAGTACTAAAACTTGCGTCGCCATGCAATCTGAGCCGTAGATCGTTGCGTGAGCTGTACAGCCACACTGGCAAAACACTGTGCCCTGCGGATGAATACGGAACAAATGTATGCTAAAGAAAAATGGTCGACATGCAATTTCATAGCAGTAGACCCTTGTGAATGCTGTACAGTAACACTGATATTGGCTACGTGGTTTGTGCAATGAGCGAGCTCTTCCAGATTCAGAAAAGATTTAAGACCGGAGGAAAATTTCTCAAACTACAAGACGGCATTCTGATTTGATAAATCATAGTTTGGATGTTTCCAATAGAAGCACCTGCTGTGCACCAATGGAAACTAAGTTGCAGTAAAAGTTGGACTTCAGAAAGTAAATGCGTCAACATTACACCAACGATAAACGCAATTCCACTACATGGATGACTTGCCTTGTATGAAAACATTGTTTTCACCATTTGCTCTCCTGTTGGCCACATAAGCATTGCGGATTAAGGCGAAGTCTAACTGTTTAGTGCAATGCGTTTGTCACTGGCTGACCACAAATGAATCGCTATCAATGTCGTATGATTAGCATCAAAAAGTTTTCCTCAGCTCCTACTTTGCGACTGATGTGCTGGCTGTGCTTACATAGGTGCGGATCCACCTCCAGAGGGTCATCACTCAATTGCATTTTCTTTCTTTCTTTTTACAGGAGAGTGGACACCTGCATAAATAGCGTTTTTTGACTGACTGCACATATGTTACCAGGCTTTCTATCAATCTTTTAAATCACCCACACAGGCGTACGTTATCCTCTTCATTTAGTAAACAGGGATAAACGTCGACAAAATGATGCAGCTCAAATAGCTGGAACGTGTGTGCGTTTTCTATCCGCAGTGACGGACAAGATGGCTCGAGCGTTGCACAATGCCGTTTGCCTAAATTCAGCTTCGCCGTAAGGCACCAGTTTCGCGCAATCAAGCATGCGCAGTGTATTGCGGTGAAGTATACCAACAGTGGAAAGCGGCCACTGTCAGAAGATATAGTGTGCGCACCTTCCGTCACGTCTCCTGTCGCAGTACAAGCACGGAGACGCTGAACAAGTGTACTGGCAGGCCTTCAGAGCTATTTCGCACGCGGTTGTAGCGATCTGAGCCCTTGTTTCGCCCACATAGAGCTCCCCGCGTATATGAGCTAGACATCGTAACAGCCGGGATTAGTAATACGCTCTCCTTCATTAATTACCCTTGCGCACAAGCACCTCAGAATCGCTACGAATCTGCACCACGTAGCCAATATCAGTGTTACTGTACAGCTTTCCAAGGGTCTACTGCTATTAAATTGCATGACGACCATTTTTCTTTAGCATACATTTGTTCCGTATTCCTCCGCAGGGCGTAGTGTTTTGCTAGTGTGGCTGTACAGCTTTCACAATGATTTACGGCTCAGATTGCATGGCGACGCAAGTTTTAGTACTTTCACATACAGAGTACAAAATGTTCCATTTCCACGAATCTCCAAGAGTGTTGTATGCTCAGTTAAATTAAGAACTAATTCATCGGCACGGCAGTTGAATTCACAAACTGTCTCCGTTCCCGCGATTCCCCTGAAGTGTGTGGTATGCTTAACGACACTAATGAACAATGCATCAGCACGACGTAATGTTTTGTCATTAAAGTATTCCGAGAAAACGCCTCACGTCCAAACGTATCCCCCTGCGACTATCAGAATTTAATATGAAATCGCCGCAAAAAAACAAAAAAGCAACAAACTCGCATCGGCACGGCAGTCGAATTCATAAACTGTTTCCGTTCCCTCGAATCTCCTGAAGTGTGCGGTATGCTGACCTTGCTCAACGACAGTAATGAACAATGCATCGGCACGATGGAATGCTTTGCCACTAAAGTCATGCGAGAAGACACCTCACTTCCAAACGTATCCCCCTGCGACTATGAACATTTAATATGCTACCGTCGCAACAAAATAGCAACAAACTCACCTTGGACAAGGTTTCTTCGCCTTGCCGGCCGCGCATTCTGTCGATTGTGTTGCCAGCTTGGCTAGGGACGAACGGAGCTAACAACTTTCTTCTCCGTAGTACCTAGGCGAAAAGAAATCTCAAGGACCGAAAGTCCCCACATTTCTCTCTCGCTACCACTGCTCCTCGCGCATGCGCAGAAAGAGCGGGGAAATCCATTCGTTATGGGCTCGTAAAGTCGGCCACAGGCGCAAGAACGGCACCGAGAGCGGCGCTGCTGCGCCGTAAAATCCCTAAATAATTTCAAAGTAGAGAAAGACTTTGATCCAGACGACGACGCCAGCGCTAGGCTGATCGGTGACATGTGACCTTGCTCCGCCCCTTTGCCGCCATGAAAGTTCCGGCGCGCTGGGCGAAGTGCGCGCGTTTCGCCTGTTGCGCTATGCACATCGCTGCGATGATTTCGTTCCGGGAGTGCCGAAATGCCTTGTTGCTGTACGGTTGGGTGCCGAAACCGGACGAAGGATGGCAAAAAGTTATTTTGAATGCCACGCGGAAACCAGAACCTAACCTGAAGAAAGTATGGTTGCACAGAATTGGGACGGAAAGACAACCATTGGTAACTGCACGACTATGCTAGGAAAGTAACGCATAGCGATACGAAGGTGCGAGGGAAAGTATAAAAGTGGGTGTGCAGAGCTGCGATAGTATTTCGTTCTCACAGATGAATGTTGACGGCCGAAGTATGTGGAGATTATTGATTTTAGTGCATTATGAGCCCGTTGACTTAGCAAGTGCAATATGACCTGACATGCAAGTAAATAGTGGGGTAGAAGCGCATTTACTCGCTGACAAATATCCGCATTGCGTTACGTGCGATAAAAAATCACAAATTTCAGCAGCGAATTATACTTTTACACTTTCCTGTGTTTGTGCGCGCCTTGCTAACTGCGCTTTACAATATGTCTAAAAAGTTATTTCCAACTCTGCATATGCAAATCGTATTTTGTGCATTGCATATGTGAATAAATATATTCCTAAGAGCCCACATTACTCTGCTTTTAAAAACAAATACTGCATAGCCATTGCTACTGGCCATCCAATAATAAAGTATAATACAATATATCAAAGTACATTACATACACCTGCGAGCTCGTTCCTTCCAAGTTTCCCTTACACTCGAAGATGTTTCAGTAATCGGCGATGCCATTTTACTGATGAAGAACACACACCTGCAAATTAACATAAAAAGAAACGCCAGAAGCGATACACGGATCGCCAGCAAAACACAGTGCAGTAATAGCGATGCGAATTCGCGTGCGTTTCGTATGAGGGACCTATAATTCTTACGTGGCTTTAGCGGTGCACGGAGGCGAAAAAGCATAAACACAACAATGCGCGACATGATTCAAGTTTACGTGGCGACGTCGCACGGTTCACGAGAACAGACAACCGCATTCACAGACGCGCACACACTACGCTCGATGTTGGTGTGCCGCGAGATTAGATCGCGCTGGCAGCCCGACCACGATTGAGGACACTCGCTGACACGATCCATACCGCCACTTCAGAATGTCACGTACGACAGTTGCACTGGCTCGTAGCACTGATTGGCACTCAGCCACAAAATACAACAGTCGTCGTGTAATCGCTACACGACAGACACACTCAGCGGCAAGAAGACTGTTGGCGCACTCGTTTCCACACACACGCAGCATGTTGTTTAGTTGCCGTGAGGGTCGCATGTTTCAGCGACGTTATGTCGAAAGGTTTTCGGTCCAAGCGACTGTCAGCCTTCTTTCTTACACGAATCATTCGTTCAAAGTAACCGCTATGCGTACGCAGCCCACTTACAAGCAAAGAAATTTACAGAGCAAACGGGATTAAGCGCAAGCAATCACCAAGGTTCGCGCGCTGATTGAGCGCAAACGAACGAAAGGTAAACATGCGGAATCGAGGCGATCAAGCCCTCATTACGCTCTCTTGAGCATTTTTCTTTCAGCGCTCATTTGAAATTAAAGGACCAGATTTAGCAGTTCGGGCCCTTCTTTCGTTTTTCACCATAGTCAGGCAACAGTAGGTTTTATTCCCGCGCATGCGCAGATATATTTTCACCTCACGAATGCCGCGGCGCCGCGGTTTAGCTTGGGCGACGTCTGCTACAGGAACTTCCTAGGTGTCGCGCGCGGCAGATGTCGCTACCTCATTATAGAGGGACCTTACTGCGCCGTAGTGCTCCTGTATTGGCGGCGAAGAGTTACGGAGTCGCCATCTATCGGAAGCGCTTCGCTGGCGTAGTATGAGGGATCGCGCGGCGCGCTCCTCATAGGTTTTGCTGTCAGCGCTCACTAAAAACACCACACGCGAGCTCTCCCGGATATTTCTGTAAGTACTTTCGGAACGAGAGAAGTTGTTTACTGTCTAAATAATAATCTTGGGCAAACTGAAAGCACACAATCGTTTACAGACGCTATCTCTTTACCGAATACGTACAGTGAACGCCACTGCGCGCGGTCGCCGCGATGGAGTCTCCCGAACCGGCTTCTTGCGTGAAAGGTAGGTAAACGCTGAGAGCAAACTATGTGAAGTATGCTCTTATAGTATTTGTACAACTAAATGGAGCGTAATAGAATGAAGCCTCAATGCAGCGATCGCACAGATTCACAGCGACCGACTGCGCGTCT